>NC_052359.1:24007824-24016104 GCF_009727055.1 Benincasa hispida | reverse complement strand
CCCTGATCTTCTGTATGGCCTCATTCTGTGGTTCTGCACCAATTCAAGCCTAACAATACTCCTTTCTCCTACTCATCCAACACACAGGGGACTGCAACGATTTCCCATATAGGGGCCTCAAAGGGTGAATCCAATAGTTGGACTGGTAAGTTTTGCTTTATTGTACGGCAAAACTTCATTAAGTGCAAGTGAGCCATCCAGCTTCCGAAAATCATATCGGCACAGGCACGTAACATGTCTTTTCAGTATCTGATATCAATCTCCTCTGTCTGCCACATCGTTTGATGCGGTGGATGCTCACTGAAAGTTTTAACCGGTCTCCCAAATTGACCGCTGGGAGACTCTTCGAGAAGATTAGCGATGAAATGAGCAGTCTCTGTCTGACACAATGCGAATGGAGTTACACATGCTAATCTCACCACTTCGATGTATATCTGTGCCCCTTATTCACTGAAAAGATGGATCTTGTCCAGGTATGACAATGTGCTAGCTTCATAAGTTTGTCTACAACGACCCATATCACAGTGAAACCTTTAACTTTTCGAGGCAACCCATGATGAAGTCCATAGACAACATAGCTCCCACTTCCATTCTGGTACATTTTAATGGTCTGTAACGAAGCCTGCTGGCCTCTGGCCATCGGGGCTTTCACCTTTGGCACACCAAAAACTTACTGACGAACTCTAGCACCTCTTCTTTTCATATCATTCCACCAATAGTACGTTTCAGATCCTGATAACTCTTAGGTGCTGCATGGGGTGGACCGAGAAAGCGGAACTATTGAGCCTCTTGACAACAATCATCCATTTAATGTCACTAACCGCCTGGCTGATGCACAGGCCGCCTCTGATAAAGGAGGCCACCTTTTGCTGACATAGAGAATTCGCTATCCTGGCCTGACTCCACTCTACGAACTCTCTCCTCCAAATAAGGGTCGTCTCGCTGCACATCAATAATCTTCTACCTTAGGCTTGGTTGCACCGACAACTGTGCTAACTGTGCCGCGACCTTCCCCACGACTACTGCAATCTCTGCCCTCTCTAGTTCCTTGCATAGGTGAGTCTGTCTGGTAATGAGAGCTGCGAAATGGGCCACCTTTCTACTTAAAGCATCTGCCACTACGTTTGCTTTCCCCGGGTGGTACAAAATTTCACAGTCATAATCCTTTACTAGTTCCAACCACCTTCGTTGCCTCATGTTTAGCTCCTTTTAAGTGAAAAAGTACTTCAAACTCTTGTGGTCGGTGAAGATCTGTATCTTTTCTCCATACAAGTAAGGTCTCCAGATCTTAAGAGCAAAAACCACTGCTGCTAACTCCAAGTCATGCGTGGGATAATTCTGTTCATGCTTCTTCAGCTGACGTGAAGCGTAAGCAACTACTCTACCCTGCTGCATCAATACGCATCCTAACCCCTTCTTGGATGCATCATTGAAAATGACGAAACCTCCTGATCCGTCCAATACTGTGAGAACTAGGGCTGAAACCAACCTCTGCTTGAGGTCCTGGAAACTGCTTTCACAAGCCTCATTCCAAACAAATGTTGCCCCCTTTCGGATCAACTGAGTTAATGGGGCGGCTATGCGAGAGAAATCCTTCACGAACCATCTGTAGTAGCTTGCTAACCCCAGGAAGTTGTGCACCTCACTGACCGTGGTTGAATGAGCCCAACCCATAACTAAAAATTTCCGCAAATGCCCTAGAAAGGACACCTGCTTCAACCAAAATTCACATTTAGAAAACTTAGCATATAGCTTATTGGCCCTCAATGTCTCTAAAACTTTTCGCAAATGCTCCCCATGCTCGGCCTCTGTCTTGGAATAAATCAAAATATCATCATTAAAAACAATCACGAATGTGTCTAGGAATTCCCTAAACACCCTATTGATCAGATCCATGAACACTGCTGGTGCATTCGTTAGGCCGAATGACATCACTATGAACTCATAATGTCCATACCTTGAACGAAAGGCTGTCTTGGGTATGTCACTGTCCTTTATCCTTAACTGGTGGTACCCTGACCGGAGGTCAATCTTAGAGAATACCGTAGCTCCCTGTAACTGGTCAAACAAATCATCGATCCTGGGAAGGGGATATTTGTTCTTGACGGTCACCATGTTCAACTCTCTGTAGTCAATGCACAAACGTAACGATCCATCCTTCTTTTTCACAAACAAAACGGGTGCACCCCATGGTGACACACTAGGGCAAATGAAACCCTTGTCCAACAACTCTTGCAATTCGACCTTCAGTTTCTTTAACTCTGTCGGGGCCATTCTGTACGGAGCCCTCGAAATAGGGGTTATGCCTGGCTCCAATTCAATGGAAAAATCTATCTCCCGCTGCGGGGGCAATCCGGGAAGGTCTTTTGGAAACACATCTGGAAAATCCCTCACTATTGGCTCGGAAGTCAAGGTAACTTCATTCTCCTTAGTGTCTACCACACTGGCCATAAAGCCCCAAGCTCCTTGGTCAAATAGCCTACTGGCCTTCAATACGGATATCACCTTGGGTAGGACTACGGTCCCAACCCCTTTAAACTTAAAACTGGTTTCTGTAGGAGGGTTAAAGATAACCCCCTTACGAGAGCAATCTATTGGTATGGTTAGCAGCTAACCAATCCATGCCTAATATAACATCAAAATCGCGTATATCTAAAATTATCAGGGTTACATCTAATGTGCGGTTGTCTACCTCTATCTGACATGCTTTTATCTTTTATGTAGCTAATATGATCTCTCCCGATTGAGTGCAAATAGACAATGCAAATGGAAATGGTTCTGAGTCTAACATGGCGTGTCTCACAAATATAGAAGATATAAACGAGTGCGAAGAACCACAAATAAAACAAGAGCATGGTGTCCCAAAATGGGAAGTGTTACCTGTCACCACAGTGCCTGACTTCTTGGCCGCACGTCGAGTGGAGGGAAAAATACCTTTTCCCTGCTGTTGTTGGCGGTTCGGGCCTCCCTGGCAACGATCCTACCGGCTGGCTCTTATGCTCAGGCGCATTCTTCCTTGGGCATTCTATCTGCATATGTCTCTTATGGCCACATCAGAAACAATTGCCTGAGCCGGCTAAACAACGTCCCTAGTGTTGCTTTACCGCAAGTGGTGTATATCGGTCTATCCCCCTACCATTCCCAGCCTGGGTACTCTATTGTTCCCACTGACGTGGAGCATGCACAGTGTTCTGACCCCTCTGCTGATGTTCAAGAGTCCTGTGCTCAGCCTTTCTTTCTTGCCCTGCGGAGGTCCAATCCGAGTGACCTTCTGTATTCCTCTCCCCCTAGGATGTCGGCATCAATCATCACAGCAGCTCGTAGTGCCGCGCATATGTTCTTGAGATCCAATGCATGTACCATCCCTCGCAACCCGCTCCTCAGGCCCTAGATAAATCTCTATCTCGCTGCCTCGGTGGCCATTAGCTCAGGAGGAAACTGAGACAACTTATCGAATTCTTGCTTGTACTCCTCCACTGACATAAACGCCTGCTTCATGTTCAAGAATTTCTGCCTGCTTATTGTAATTCGAGTGTTGGCCGAAAAAAAGTACTTCTCATAAAAAAACGTTCCTTGAACTGTTCCAGGTTGCAAGGTCACCTCCAATATCATCATCTTTTTCTGCAAACGCCACCAGATTGCCACGTTACCAGTCAGCTTGAAGACTGCGTATTGCAGTTTGTGTCTTCCAGGCACCTCATAAAACGGAAAATTGTCTCAATGGATGACAACACAGTTCTTCCTTGGTGGGGTCTCCTAACATCCATCAAAGGGGCGAGGGTCATACTTCCGGAAATCCCTTAAATGTTTGGCCTTGAGAGACAGGCTCTGTGTGTCCTTGTCTTGCAGACGGGTTTTGTCGTAACGGCTCGGTGGCACCGGTTCCTTCCTGAGCCTGAGTCTGGTAGGCTGTCCTGCCATCGTTGCTATGGATCAGTTCCTGCAGCTTCCCCATCAGAGCGGTTGCAGCAGCTTCACTAATTCGAGCTTCCATTGCCTTTTCATCCACTTGGGTCATAGGCGGAATTGGCACCGCCGGAGCAGTTTGATTACTCCCTTCTCTCTCTGCTGGTATTTCTTCTCTAACTGTTTTCCTTGTTGTACGTTTAGGTGCCATGTCCTGTCATAAATTCATACATTAGCTAACTATTTATGGGCTTCTCTCAGACATCATGCGTTTAAAACACTACATCACTATCCTCATATGCACATGGAAACTTTCGTTAGTAGAACGTACCTGGCGATGACGAGGAATTCATTATTGGTCATAGGGACTATCTAAACTTACATAGTAAGTCAGTCTACAGAACCCAAAACATGGGCTCTGATACCAACTATAACGACCCAACCCCCTAGGACCTAGGTAAGGCCGTTACTAAAATAAATTCATGCAAAGAATTTAAAACGACGCTCAGTCATTTGAAATAAATGCTAATTAAAAATAAGAGAAGTTCAAAAGACACTTATTAAATGCAATTGTTAAAAACAAAAATAAGGTACCAATAAATCATAAAGGTTAATAAATACATATGAAAAACAATTCTTAATAATAAGTTTTCAAACATCAAAACTAAACATTAAGGGAAACATGAAAAGAATGTTAAATCTCATGATGCGGAAGCGTAAAAAAAATAGTCCCAGTGGCTCGATCATGAATTTCGCTGCGCCATTGCCGGTGCATCTCTACCCTTACCTGAAACATCAACATAAGAAAGAATGAGTATAAAATACTCAGTAAGTAACCCCACCACTGGGGTCAGGCTAGGCATCTATGTCCTCTAGATACCCACATTTGGCACATAAATACATGTAACATATAAGAGACTGGGTCCTATCCTATTGTAGTTAAGTATGCCCACAAAATTGGTGAATCCCGAAGGAAACACAAAATTGGTGAATTCCCGAATGAAACACAAAACTGGTGAATCCCGAAGGAAACACAAAACTGGTGAATCCCAAAGGAAGCACAAACTGGTGAATCCCGAAGGAAACACAAACTGGTGAATCCCGAAGGAAACACAAACCGGTGAATCCCGAAGGAAACATAAACTAGTGAATCTCGAAGGAAACAAAAACTGGTGACTCCCGAAGGAAACACAAACTGGTGAGCATCTAACTAATCAATGAGGATATTCACACAGTCTTAACGTGCTAAGATTCAACATTGTACGGTTCTAAAGCATGCATAACAATCCTTAATACCATGGCTACATCACATACCCATAATTCTTAACAACATATTATACATCATCCATGTATAACTTATATCATAAATCCACAACATACAAGTATGCCTTAACGCCAGCAGATTAGACATCGACATATGAAAACACATACTATCACATACTAACGATCAAGCACTTAGGTGTGTATGTAAACAAATCAGAATTTGTGCCAGAACATACTTTGATTCAAGTCATACTGTCAATCAACATGCTAACATTTACCATAACATACACTTATCATGCTAGCATACAACTAGAGTCTGGCCCGTGGGCAGTTCCAGTGATAAGATTATTTACCTCGAAGTCAAGTTCAGATATTAATCCAAGCTAATGCTCTTCAACAAAATAAACATTGAATTAAGTCCCCTAATACAGACATAATACTAAATTTCAGTCTTTGGAATTAGGACCCAACATAAAAATTTAAATCAGACGGTCACCAAAACTTACCCAAACGAAACTCGCAAGATTTTGACTCCAAAATTTCCTCTTAGCAGATTTTAGAACTCATACCAAAACGCCAATCTGAACATAATTTTAGTCCCAAATTAGTAACTTAATTTTCTTATAGGTACCCTTAACCCAAAAGACAAACAGCCCAACTACTCACCCAAACTTAACAATTCCTAATGAAAAATCAGTCTCCTCCTCGATGAGCAACATCCTCAAAATCCTCTGAATATTGCTTCTGTAAGTCCAAACTTAACGGATTTTAACCCAAAATTATTCCAAAACATACCACACCCAAACTCCCAGGAAAACACCTAAAACTAAGAATCTTACCCAAAAGAGATGTGACAGCAACTGCGACGACGGTAGAAGCTGGGCGGAGTTGGACGAAGAAGCGACGCCGAATGACAAGACGAATCAGCAATGACGCTGAACCCACGATCTTTGATCCGGCACCCGCGGACGGCTGAGAGTCGACGACGACTGTCACGGCGTGAGCAGAGGCGTGTGAAACCCTAGTGTGAAGGGCCGACGGCGAGGCGAGGCACGGACACGCGACCGAGAAGGGAGAGGTCGCGCGGTTTGGGTCGCCGAGAGAAAAAGAGATGCGAACGGCTGGGATTCGTGGCTGGCGGCAGACGTTCAGCGTCCGATCTGGGCGGCGTTCGAGCAAGGCGACTGTGAGGGAGATGGGGTGCCCTTTTTTATTTTTAAAAAAAAATTAATAACAATAACAATAATAATAATAATGATAATGATAATAAGAATAATAATAATAAAAGGAAAATAGTATATCTCTAATTAAATCCTTTCCTTAACCACTTTATACATTTAATCCCTTTCTTTTTTCCAAAAATAATTAATTCCTGCCATAACTTTTTCAAATTGAATTTTGGAAATTGAATAATTTTTTAATAATTTTCACGACAACACTTAAATCCTCGCATTTATACTTTAAATTCAGAATTCCAAACATGCCCTTCAACTAAGGACAATTACTGAAAAGGGAAAAGTTTTACATTATTAATAAATAAATAAAAAGGTGTGGGATGTTATAGATAGTGACGTGAACAACGGGGTCATTGCATCCCTTCAGAACCAAATGTTTGTGATGATGAGTTTTATACAAGGCATTGCGATTAATAGCACGGGAGCGAAAAAAGGGCAGGTCAATGCAATTGCTCAAATGACCGCAAGTTGTGTCATCTGTGGAGACACTCATCTGATGGAAGAATGCCCAGGAAATCCACAGTCAGTATGCTTCATAAAGAATAATCCCTATTCCGATACATACAACCCCGGGTGGAGAAACCACCTAAATTTCGCGTGGAAAAATCAACAACAAATCTTTCAACCAGTGGCACAAAAAGAAGGGCCACCCGGATTTTTCCCGCGAACCAACGGTCCAACGCATAATCAAGCCAGTAGTTCTCAGACACTGCAATCTTCGTCCTTTAGAGAGCATGTTGAATCAATACATTGAGAAGAACGAAATAGTGCTTCAAAATCAAGCAACGCCCATCCGAAATCTCGAAATTCAGCTAGGAAAAATTGCGGGCGAGCTCAAAAATAGACTGCAAGGAGCTTTCCTGAGCTCAACTGAGCTTACTCGCAACGCAAGGGGTACAAGGGAAGGAACAATGCTTAGCAGTCTCCTTGCTAAGTGACAAAATGATTGCAGAAGTAGGGGAGGAACCCATCACGTCCAACTTGAATGCAGTAACAACCAAGGACCCATTGACTTATAATTCAGACAAGCCGAAGAAGATTAACCCCGAAGTTGCATCCACCCTCAAGCCTTTAGAACATTAGGCAGAAGAAGTCTAGATACCACCAGTCCCTCAAAGATTGAAAGAAAGACAAAATGATGAAGACAAGATCACGACAGTGACAGTAACGCAAAATGCTATGATCCCACCAAAAACGTGAGACTCAGGAATCTTCACGATACCACGTTCCATTGGAGGGGTCTACAGTGGCCAAGCACTATGCAATCTTGGGGCGAGTATATACATAATGCCATTATCAACCTTCAAACGATTGAATATGGGCAAACTCATGCCCACGACGGAGACTCTCTTGCTTGCGGACATATCCCGAATACACCTGAAGGAGAGTTGAAAGATGCCACAATCTCAATTGATAAATTCATATTGATGGCAGGCTTCATCATTTTGGATTATAAAGCGGACGAAGATGCACCCATCATATTGGGACGACCATTCCTCTCGACCAGTCGCGCTCAAATTGATATGTGCAAGGGGGAGATTGTGATGAACATTAACGGGGAAAAGCTTCAGATTAAGGCAGTCAAGATTCCAGAGGACAGAGAAAAGAAGAAAAAGCCACTGTGGACGTAAAAAATCCAGCTTGTACCGCAAAATAAGCAGTCCCAGAGTTACTACGCGATTCAACCTCATCAGAGACGCAATCCTTTTGAATACCCTTTTTCTACATATTTACTTCATGAACTCTCATCACCTTGTTATTATCTATTATCGCATATTTATTGTTTAAAAACAAAAAAGAATGCGATCGTGCTGAACGATTGCGGTAAACGATTTTGTTAACTCTGTTTTTTTTAATATTATTTGACCCTCTCAAT
>NC_052359.1:23979071-24007804 GCF_009727055.1 Benincasa hispida | reverse complement strand
TTTTTTTTTTTTTTTTTGCAAACGATCGAGGTAAACGATTGCAGAGGCACTACACGAAGATGCAAGTACTTTATTTCGTCACCGCAATCCAAAGAAAGTAGATCACTGCAAAGCAGGATGTGTCAACAAATAATGCGGGTGACAACACAAATTTGGGGGTGGTATCTTTCCTTAACTTTATTCCAAATTTCGCACTATCGCATCGCATTTTAATTTTGAAAATTTTATCACCGCATCCTCTTTGGTTACCGCAATCATTTAACATTGATCAATTTAGTAAGTCACTGCATGATTTCTCTTTGCCAATTATGATTTCAATGATGAAACACATGCTTTTATTTTTTCGTATACACTAGAGAACTTAATTTTAGGATAGCCACCTCATGAAATATTTCTAGAAGTTAGTGGTTTGCTAGCTTTCTTTCAAACTGACCCTTTACGAAACTTCCTAAGAACATCGCATGACTTCTTTCAATCCTTTGGCAATGAGGACATTGCCGCATTTTAAATTTGGGGGAGCGGTATTTATTTTCGACCTTGCTATTATTAGTTTATCAAGAAAAGAATCATAACATTGCGATCGGATCCTACTCATAGTTGGATGTTCGCATGACACACGTGGGGGCAAGCCAAAAATGAAGGTAGGAATCGTGATCAACGCATAAAAAATGACTGCAACTCCACTGCCAAATGGGAATGAGTTTAGTCTGAAAAAGAGCGCCTTGGTCGTAGTTGGATGTCCGTAGGACACACGTGGGGGCAAGCCAAAATGAAGGCGAGGCACTTGGATCAGCGCAAGGTCAGAGAAAAAAATAATAATGTCTATAATAAGCAAGGATAAAAATCATTTAACACCACAGTGAAATGTTTTTTTTTTTTTTTGAAAAAAATCATGCGATGTCCTGGAATCTAGTAGTCGTTTTGAAGGTTAAACTTGCGGTCCCTAAAATTTAGAAATATTTTAATGAGAGACTTGAATAAGAATTAAGGAAATTTTGGTGTATAAGATTTGAATGAGGCATCCTTGAGAAATCTAGGAAAAGACATTGTGGTCGACTTTCTAAATGAAACCTTTAGCTTATGCTTGAGGAACCATTGTTTAAATTTGTGGGTGTGATAATGGGCAGAAATGCACGTTATTATAGTGCTAAGTTATTAAAAAATGAAGGTTTGCATGGATAAAATATATAAACTTGCGTCCAAAAAGCATTAAGTTCATAATATTGCGGTCGCATGCGTCCATTGCATGAAAACAGTTAACTTATGTATTTTTGTGTAGAATATGCGTTGACGCAAGGTGGAAAATGCGATCACAAGAAATCAACGGTCAAACACAGCATTGCCGCAAGGCTTTGCTGTGATTTGTGCTCGCAAATATCTACTCAAGAAGGATTATCGCATAAACCTGATGCAACTTTATGGGCGCAGCTAGGTGAAAAGCATAATAAATCATGATGGGACAGAAAGCTGATGATGGTCGATTCTGAATTAAGTTGACAAGCTGCTAACGAACTACTGTAGCAAGTATACTCAACTTTTCGGTGACAAATATTCAATGCATCAGACAGAGGATTAATGCCATCCCATCAGTGCAATCATAAGAGAGAATAAGCCTTTCACCCAGAAGCTCTATAAATACCAAAGGTAACCTTCAGTGAAGGGTTCGTCTTGTTTGTCTGGTTTGTCGAGTTCAACAGTTAGATAATTTTCTTCATAGTTAGAAGTAGCGTTGTTCTTAGTTTTCTTTTATTAAGAAGGCGAAAGCAAGAGAAGTGAGATTGTACCGAGAGATCGTTCCGGTGAACTTGGAAGAGTGCCGAAAGCATCGAGATCAGAGAGAGGGCCAACTCCTACGGAAGCAAAAACATCTTTTGAGCAGAATAACAGTGTAAAAGCCTTAGGAAGCAAGGAATTGCTACCAGGCTCTCTATCTTTATCTTCCATTGTCCTTTTGTACTCCTAACTTATCTATAGAAATGGAATCTACATCTTTATGTCTGTTCATTCTCTGCTTATCATGCATGAGTAGCTACATCTGTTGAATGGGTTGAGAAGCACTTAGCTAGCATAACTGGGGATCTTCATTCTATGCGACTATCTTGTATTATGTATGCGTCATTCGCCCATTAGAGATACTTGGGAGGGTAGTCTAAGGATAGATTCTAGGCTTGGAAAAGTCAGGTTAGAATCTAGGCTCGAGAGAGTCAGTTTAGAATGCATAATCAAGAGATAGGAGCTTAGGAATAAGCACTGTTTGCTATTAACGCATCGCATGCATCCTAGAGATAGGCTATGATTGTATGCGGTCACCTTGTCTTTGTGTGCATCTTGCATCATCGCATAGACAAAAAGTAGAGATGTAGGAATAAGCTCTATGGACATTATCGCATTCATCGCATGCGTCCTAGAACTAGGAGTACCGCATTTGCATTGGAAAATGATTTGCTGTCACGTGAGTGTAGCATGATCGCATAGTTTGACACATTCCCAAGAAACGCTAGCGAAAGACCTTCTCAACCCATTCCTCTGCATACTCAGTGCATCTACCACATAATCAATATTTTCACAAATCTACCCATACTTTTTATACGGCGAACAACAACCCAAAATAACTTTTTGATTTATTGGTTACCGCAAAGTCTTCTTAAAAATTATCACCGCATACCGTTTTCCTTAACCCCTAAGTTCGACCCTGGACTTACCAAGAAACTCAGTAGAATTTATACTTTGATTATGCTGAGAAAACTTTTTGCATAACGCATTCCCATCACCACAATTCATTTCATTAATTTCACCGCATAAAATAACGCATCACTCACCAACGCATACTATCACAATGCCATGACTCGCCATATGGAGGATACTTTGGAGGTCAACGCACAGAAGCAAAGGTGTTACAAAGTGGTTATTTTTGGCCAACATTATTCAAGGACGCAAGAGACTATGTGATGAAATGCGACCGGTGCCAAGCATGGGAAACATTTCATGGAATCATGTGATGCCCATGAACATCATCTTAGGATTTGAATTTTTCGACATCTGGGGCATAGACTTTATGGGATCATTTCCACCATCAAATGGTCACAAATACATTCTATTGGGCGTCGACTACGTTTCCAAATTGGTAGAAGCGGTATCGTGCGTTGCAAGCAATGCCGCGGCAGTAGTCTCTAAGTTCATAAGGAAAAATATTTTCACTCGTTTTGACCCTCCACGTGCCATAATAAGTGATGAAGGCTCCCACTTTGTAAATCACATCGTCAACAATTTCCTGCTCAAATACAATATCCTCCATAAAGTGGCCATCGCATACCATCCACAAACAAATGGTCGAGCTGAAGTGTCCAATAGGGAAATCAAGCTGATATTAGAGAAGGTGGTAAAACCTTCAAGAAAAGATTGGGCAATGAAGCTAGACGATGTGTTGTGGGCATACAGCACTGCCTATAAGACACCTATAGGCATTTCCCTTTATGCGCTGGTGTTCGGAAAGGCATGTCATTTATCGCTTGAGCTGGAGCATAAAGCAATGTGGGTAGTGAAAAAGCTTAATTTTGACTTAAAGGCCACAAGGGAAGCAAGGAAACTTCAATTAGTCGAGCTTGATGAAGAAGAATGCAAGCTTATGAGAATGCCAAAATTTACAAAGAGCGCACAAAACGTTGGCATGACAGACAGTTATGCAAGAAGAATCTCCACGTTGGACAAAAGGTCTTATTATTCAATTCGCGGCTATGACTCTTTCTCGGTAAATTAAAGTCACGCTGGTCCGAACCCTTTATAATCAAAGAAGTATTCTCGCATGGTGCGGTCGAGTTGACCAATGAGGAAGGGACCCACGCATTCAAGGTTAACGTGCAAAGAGTCAAGATATATTTTAGAGGTGACTTTCATCGGGAAAATACCTCCATAGACCTAAGAAATCTTGAATGAAGAAAAATCGAGTGGTCCCTGCATTGTTATGCGATAGAAAACATTAGGGGCACAAGTCTTTTGGAATATCCTTTTCCGGTTATCGTTTACTTGTTTTTTCTCTTTCTATTTCTAAAAGAAGAAAAATTTGCTAACTCTGTCTTTTATTTGACCCTCTCAATGTTTTCGGTGCAACGATCGTGGTGAACGATTGCGGAGAAGCTACACAAAAGACGCAACTAGTTTACTCTGCCACCACAATCGAAGAAAGAAGTTCGCCGCAAAGAAGGATGCGATCACAAACAATGCAGGCGACAGAGCCAGTTTGGGGGTTGTATCTTTCATTACTTTGTCTATTCCAAATTTTGCACTCTCGCATCACATTTTAACTTTGATATTTTATCATCGCATCCTCTTTAGTCGGCGCAGTCATTACACAGTGATTAATTCAGTAAGTCACCGCATTATTTCCCTTTGGCAATTATGATTTCAATGATGAAACGCATGCCTCTATTTTTCATCACATGCACTAGAGTCAACTTAATTTTAGGACAAGTTAACTCATGAAATATTTCTAGAAGTTAATGGTCCACTAGTTTTCTTTCAAACCGACTTTTATGAAACTTCGTAAGAGCATCGTATGAGAAATAGCGCCTTGTTGGATGTTCTCTTGACACTCGTGGGGGCAAGACAAAACGAAGGCTAGGCACTCGGGTCAGCACAAGGGCATAGAAAAAATATATGTCTAAACTACGCAAGGATAAAAATCAGTTGAAAACACCCTAGTTGAAAAAGTTTTTTTTATGAAATAAATCATGTAATGCCCTGGAAACGAGTAAAGTCTTTTTGAAGGTTAAACTTGTGGTCCCTCATATTTTAGAAATATTTTAAGAAGAGACTCGGATAAGAATTAAGGAGATTTTTGTACATAGGATTTGAATAAGGCAACCTTGAGAAATCTAGGAAAGAAGAAGGTGGTCGACTTTCTAGAGAAAATCTTTAGTTTATGTTTGAGGACAAGCATTGTTTTAAATTTGGGGGTGTGATAACGGGCAGAAATACACGTTATTACAGCACAAAGATATAAAACAATGAAGGATTGCGACTGTAAAAATATATAAAATTGTGTCTAAAAGCATTAAGTTTAGAACATTGTGATCGCATGTGTCCATCGCATTAAAGCAACTAAATTATGTATTTTGTGCAAAAAATGCGTTGACCAAGGAAAAATTGCGATCCAAGGAAGTTAGCATCCAAACGCATAAATGATTGTGACCATAAGGCTATGTGATCATATGAATTCACGAAGATCTACTCAAGAAAGTGGCCGCATAAGCTGGCGCATCAAGGTGAAAGCTTAATAAATCACGATGGGACAGAAAGCTGATGATGGTTGAATCTGAATTTAGTTGACAAGCCATGAACGACACTGTAGCAAGTACACTCAGCTTTTGGTGACAATTATTCGGCACATCAGACAGAGAATTAATGATATCCCATCAGGGCAATCATTTGAGAGAAAAAAGCTCTTCACCCTGAAGCTCTATAAATATCGAAGGCCACCTTCGTTAAAGAAGTTCGGAGAGTTCGATTCTGCGACTCAGAATTTATAGTTCTTCTTCACCATAGATAGCTGTAGTCTGTAATTTTCTATACTCAGAAGGCGGAGGCGAGTGAAGGGATAATAAGGTGAGAGATTGTCCTGGTTAACTCGTAAGAGTGCTGGGAAGTGTCAAAAACAAAGAGAGGGCCAACTCTTGCGGAAGCAAGAACATCTTTTGGGCAGAGTAGAAAAAACTCTGTGTAAAAGCCTTGGGAAGCAAGATATTGCTACCAGGCTCTCTATCCTTACTTTCCATTGTCATTCTATTTTCTGAACTTACTTATAAAATGAAAATTGCATCTTTATATCTGTCCACTCTCTTTACCTTACGCATGAGTAACTAAATTGTCGAATGGGTTGAGAAGCACTTAGCTAGTATGACCTGAGATCTTCACTTTATGCGATCATCTTGTATTATGTATGCATCATTTGTCCTTTGGAGATGCTCGGGAGGGTGGTCTAAGGATAGAATCTAGGCTTGGAAAAGTCAGATTAGAATCTAGGCTCGGGAGAGTCAGATAAGAACCGCATAATCAAGAGATAGAATCTTAGGAATAAGTTTTGTTTGCTATTAACGCATCACATGCACCCTAGAGATAGGATATGATGGTATGCGGTCACCTTGTACCTGTGTGCATCATTCATCATCGCATAGGCATGAAATAGAGACTTAGGAATAAGTTCTATAGACATCATCGCATACATCGCATGAATCTTAAAATTAGGAACTATAGCATTTACATTGGAAGATGAATTGTTGTTGTATGTGTGTAGCATGATCGCATAGCTTGAACGCAATATCACGAAGCGCTAGCTAAATACCTTACCAACACGTTCCCGTATACTCATCGCATCTTTCGTATTATTAACACTTTTCTCAATTCTACCGCATAAACTTTATACCTTAAACAACATACCAACCAATGCATTGTTTTATTTGTCAACACAAAGAGATCTAAAATTACAATCGCATACTGTTCCATAGTCCCTGTGTTCGATCCTGGACTTACCAGGCAACTTAGTAGGATTTATACTTGGATCTTGCTAAGAAAACTTGCATGCACAACGCCTATTCCACCATCACATTTTACACCATTATTTCATCGCATTAACCACGCATCAATGATCCACCTGTATGTCTCCACATACATGCTTAAGTTACAACGACAACCAAGGATCTTAGTTTATTGGTTTGTGGTAAAGAAAATAAAACATCCTATGTTTCATAGACAATAGTGAAGAAAAGTATCATATATTATTACATAACAAGCATTTGTTCAATACATTGTTTACAAACTATAGGACCTAACAGGAGTTTAAGGCATCAACCCCAACAAGATCTAATTTCACGTGAGTCTCAATTCACACTTGTTTGGAACGCCGTTTATTTTTATTTTTTTTTTGTATCGTTCGTGTCTCATTTTCTTTGACAAATGACACAAATCCACCGTCGCTCAAGTTCGCTTGCTCCGTTTGTGCTCCTCAGATCAGCCGTGTCTCCCAGATCCGGTCATCGCACAGATCCGATTGTGCTCAGATCCGTCTTTTGTACCTCCTTTTAGATCCACTTCAAATCTACTCTAATTCGTTAGATTCATGCTCAGATCTCCTACCATGGGTTTGTCTCCTCTGCTGTGCTTAACCCATTGACCATAGATCTGTCGCCTCAGACTTGCCATGCTCCAACGTAGCATGTTCGTCCCTCGAACTGACCTCCTTGCCTAGATTCGTTCGTGCACCTCCTCCCAACCCATTGTTCCCCATCCTCTATACGTTGGTTTAGATTCAATTCTATGAAAAACAAACTCAATTCGATTTAGTCATTCTAATTCGAACAGACCAGATTGATAACAGGTAGAAATGCACGTTATTACAGCGCAAAGTTATAAAATAATGCAGGATTGCGTTGATAAAAATATACAATATTGCGTCCAAAAGCATTAAGTTCACAATATTACGATCGCATGTGTCCATCGCATTAAAATAATTAACTTATGTATTTTTGTGTAGAATATGTGTTGACGCAAGGCGGAAAATGCAATCCAAAGAAATCAATGGCCGAGCGCATTAAGAGATTGCGTTGACGCAAGGCTATACGATCATTTGTGCTCTCGAATATCTACTCAAGAAGGTTTCCGCATAGAGCTGGTGGATCTTGGTGGGCGCATCTGGGTGAAAAGCATAATAAATCACGATGGGACAGAAAGCTGATGACAATCAATTCTGAATTAAGTTGACAAGCCGTTAATGAACTACTGTAGCAAGTGCACTCAACTTTTCGGTGACAAATATTCAGCGCATCAGACAGAGAATTAATGCCATCCCATTAGTGCAATCATAAGAGAGAAGAAGCCTTTGACCTCGAAACTCTATAAATACCAGAGGTTGCCTTCAGTGAAGGAGTTCAACAGTTAGATAATTTTCTCCTTAGATAGAAGTAGCCTTGTTCAAAGTTTTCTTATACTTAGAAGAAGGAGCGAGAGAAGGGAAGAAATGTCGGAAGATCGCCCTGGTCAGCTTGAGAGAGAACCTAGGAGGCGTGGGAAAACAGAGAGGGGCGACTCTTGTGAGAGCAAGATTATCTTTTGAGCAGAGTAGAGAAGAACAGTGTAAAAGCCTTGGGACGCAAGAAATTGCTACCAGGTTCTTTATTCTTATTCCACATAGTCATTCTGTATTTCAATTATATATTTATAAAATGGAACTTGCTTATCTACATCTGTTCACTCTCTTTAAAGCACGCATGAGTAGCTAAATTTATCAAATGGGTTGAGAAGAACTTAGCTAGCATGACCTAGGATCTTCATTGCATGCGATCATCTTGTCTTATGTTGCGCCCAACACCCCTTTAGAGCTACTCGAGAGAGAGTCTAAATAAAGAACCTAAGACTTGAGAGAGCTGGGTTAGAATCTAGACTCGAGAGAGCAAGATTAGATCTGCATAAGCAAGAGATAGAGACTTAGAGATAAGCTCTATTTGTTGCCTACAAACACTGATCGTTTACTAAAAACACAATGTCATTTAGTAAATCGATATTTACTTGACATGCACTGTGAGCTTCTTTTTTTGCCGAGAGAAAACTGATAACTTGTAGAAATGCAAGTTATTTAAGCCACCTTATCTAGATATTATGGCCAAAAGTTAGTAATTATGCACCAATTGTATGAAAATTAGCCTAGTATTGCAAAAATTATAAATGTTTGCGATTACACCCACTAACACCAAAAAGATAGAAGACAAGCCGAACTTTACTCTGTTTTGTAGGAGATCAAGTCACTGCTTGCGCTCAAGGCTCACGAGAGACCAATCAATGCATCTCTATCACATTGCGCCCATTAATCAACAATGAAGAGACGAATACCGCAATGGCGGCGCAATGCGACAGTTGATCCGAGAGCTGTGTTTCAACCGCATGCGGTAATAAAAATAAACACCGCATGCGAACCTATGATCGAAAGATGCAACTGAGCAATGCAAGAGCGGAGGAATAAGACACATGTACAACTAACGGTTGTGTAGAATTGACGGTCTGATTGCATAACAAAGGAATAATATCCCTCCATCTTCGGAATTACCATAACCATGAGTGGGGACCACAAGGTCGGAGTTCTGCACCTATAAATTCCCCATTGATTTCAGAGAAAAATATGTTGCTTGATACGGGGCTAAATGTTGCTAGATTGTAGAGAGAAGGCTGAGCTGAGCACTTAAGAGAAGAAATCGGGGAAGAAGACGAGATAAGGCCGAGAGGTTAATCTCAGATCTAACCTGTCCAACACCCGATCGAAAGCTCTGTGCAAAGATCCCTGCTATCGGTAGAGAAAGCCTGGGAGGGAACCTCTTCCTACCATGAAATCCATCCTATCTGGCAAGCAGATCTCCATCGAATCTGTGTCAAGACATTGTCACTATTTGTATCCGTTCTATCTCTCTTTCATTGTGTAATTCATGTTTCCTTTATCTCTTTACTCACACACCATGTATCAAATGCTTAGTAGAAATATTAAATGTTTTGTTAAATTCCATTTACCATTTTCTGTCTATTTTCGTTCACCCACCAATCACTTTCTCCATGATATCTTCTTAATCCCCTGATGAGCAATATGAATCACTAAGAACTTAATCTATATTAAAATATAAAATACGTTTAGCTAAAGCATGCTAGATGGCATCTTCACCTGTGAGAGCATAAGTGAAGGTATCATTCTGATCTATCGAGAGAATGTCAGGAGAATGCGTTAATTAAAGCGAGTAGTACTTCCAGACATGGAAGCCACCTTGTGTTCATTACGTTAGTCTTTGTTTCACCATAGACATGTGGGAGTGCGGCCGATCACTGAGAGGTGTACGCCAAGGAACAGCGGAACAGTATTTGTACCTTCAATCTAATTAAGAACTTGCGTTGTTTATATTATTTGTCTTTCTCTTTCTATTCTGTTCATAAGACTTGTCGCCGCATCCTATGTCTTCGCATAACTTTCACAACCAGCCTTATTCTCAGCATCTTGTACATGTAGTCTGTATCTTGTATCATCTAGTTTAGATTTACTGTCTTTTTATCTTTTTATTGCATCTTTACTTCTTTCCTTTATTTTATTGCAATTTATGTACTTGTACAAACACACTTTTAAAGATTGAAAACCTAGTCGCATTTATCATGAACATACTGCAATAACCTAAACCAGTCCCCGTGTTTGACCTTGGATCACACCGAGAAACTTGTGGTGGAATTACACTTGGTTCCATCGTAAGGAAACTTGTGACAATGCATGGCATACTACATGAACATCCATAATTAACGCATAATTAGACGTAGTATCGCATCATTGTGAGCAATCTATATCATCCATCCAAACACGTTACAAGTTTATGTCACCATTGTTGAGGACTGGTTAACAGTTAATGTTGAATATTTTCATGTTATGTGCAGGATAGATCTCTTTGTACTGACTGTTCAACGTGGAGAGTACTCTGATGACTTAGGATTGCTGGGGTAATCTGGTAACTCTAAGTGGACCCAGAGATCAAGTGTATTCTTCGTGTAGAGTTTATCAGGCCTGAATTAATTGGTGAAGAAATATGGCTGATGAGAATATGGCGTCGGCTAGAAACCAGAGGGGAGATTTGCCAGTGCAAGATCCTGTTTTTCTTGCTACTGACAAGAACATCCCTATGAGGGAATATGCAGTGCCAGATTTCTATAATTTTTCATCATGGATTTCAAGACCAGTAGTTAAGGGGAATGCAAGCTTTGAAATAAAACCTATCATGCTTCAAATTATTCAAAATGTGGGACAATTCGGAGGATTATAGGGAGAAAACCCACACACACATTTGACTAATTTTATAGATATGTGTAGTGCATTCTCTATGCCTTGTGTAACTCAAGAAAGTCTTAAACTGTATCTATTCCCATACACATTGCGAGAGGAAGCAAAGAGGTGGGCTCAAGCATTAGAGCCAAGTGAAATTCATGGATGGGAGCAGTTGGTTGATAGGTTCATGAACAGATTCTTCCCTCCGTCTGTCAATGTAAAGAGGCGAAGGGAGGTTTTGAATTTCGAGCAAAAAGGTTATGAAACCCTGAGCACCGCTTGGGTGCGATTCCGACAGTTAGTAAAGAACTGTCCGCATATCAGGATTGCTAATAGTATTTTGATGGAAACCTTTTACAATTGCTTAAATTCATCAACGCAAGCAGTTGCCGACTCCTCCGCAGAGGGAGGATTAATGAATAAGTCATATATAAAAGCAAAGAACATATTGGATCACATATTGCGACATTCTGACGAATGGATTGATACTGGGCTTGAGGTAAGATGTCTGAAGCCAGAAAAAGTAGAAAGGGTCGATGTACCAACAGAGACAATGAGCACATTGGTCGAGCAAATGACCACGATGACATCACTCCTCTAGATGGTGGCTAATTAGTAGAGAACTCTTTCCCAAGGAACAACACAAGTTAATGCGGTGACTCATACGACTGCTATAGATTGCACTCAATGNAAGGAACAACACAAGTTAATGCGGTGACTCATACGACTGCTATAGATTGCACTCAATGGGAAGAGGTACATCCAGATGTCTGCCCATGGAATCTACAACCTGTATATGCTATGTATGATGAATCATGGGGCAACAACCACAACCCTGGTTGGGGTGTCACCCAATTTTTGGTTTGGATGAGAATCTCAATCAGGAGGGCCATAGTTTCTATCAATTTAGTTATCAAGAGGATTGAGGCAAACCTCCGGTCTTCACTAATCCGGACTATAGCCCAAGTAATTCTCAAGGTATCCCACACTGTGACCAAATGTTCGCATATGATACCTCTTGCAGTACCTCGTCTCTGGAGACATCATTAAAGAATTGTATTGAAAAGAGCAAGGCAATGAGGCAATTGCAAGCCGACTCTCTCAAAGAATTAGAAGATCAGATAGATCAACTTATGAGAAAATTAAAGAAGAAAAAGGTCGGTACGCAACATGGAAGCTTAGGGGTGTCGAGGGAAAGAGGTAAAGAACAATGCCATGCAGTGACACTGCGGAGTGGTAAAACAACAACCCCTATTATACCGAAGGTACCAGATGCTATAATAACACCAGCAGATTTAACGGAATGACCCTGTGATGACAAGTTACTGAATAACGGAAGTGACCCTAGTTCAGAAGTAAGATTATCTACAAAAGATGAAGCCTCTCAAGACTTGAATTCTCCATCAATGCAACAACCAATGACACATAGCAAGCATAGGACCTCACCAAGCAGCAAAGTAAGCAAGAAACACGGTGGGATCCTCCACCTTTCCCGTCCAGGCTGAAAAAGAAAGATGATAGTAAGCAGTTTTAGATGTTTCTAGATGTTCTTCGCCAACACACATTAATATCCCCTTGATAGAAGCATTAGTGCAGATGCCGAGTTATGTTAAATTTCTCAAGGATATTCTCGCAAACAAGAGAAAGATTGGGGAAAATGAAATCGCATGAGTGCAGTGCTTTGTTTCAAAACAATCTCCCTACTAAAATGAAGGATCCTAGGACTTTTACATTGCCCTGCACCACAAGAGGGAAGATGGTCGGAAACGCGCTGTGTGATTTAGGGGCAAGCATAAATTTGATGCCCTTGTCAATTTTTAAGAAGCTGGACATCGGCGAAGCAAGGCCAACCACGATCATATTACAGCTAGCTGATAGATCAGTAAAGCTTCCGGAGGGCAAGATAGAAGATGTTCTCATGCAAGTGGACAAGTTTATCATCCCAGCAGACTTTGTTATACTGGATTATGAGGCTGATAGAGAAATTCCTATCATCCTGGGATGCCCATTTCTCGCCATAGGACGGGCGTTAATCGATGTGTAGAAAGGAGAGTTGATCATCCGGGTCGATGATCAAGAAGTAAAATTCAACGTACTCAATGCGCTGAAGTACCCAGAAGACATAGAGAACTACCAATATATTGAGGAGCTGTGGGGAGAATAGTGGCACGAACCCCTGAAGGAAATGGAGGAGGAGGATTTTGAAGCAGGCGCAATGATGGAGGAGGAATCGTAATTCATACAGAATCTAATTTTGAACCGCTCAAGTTATTTAAACGTACATCGCAGCGCATCAAGCCATCTTTAGAAGAGCCACCTGTGTTAGAGTTAAAGTCGTTGCCAGTACACCTAAATATACTTACTTAGGAAGTAACGACTCGTTACCGGTTATAATTTATGCATCACTAAGTAAGGAGAAAGAAGATGCCCTCATACGAATCCTAGGAAATAATGCAAAAGCCTTCAGATGGACCTTGGAAGACATTCGAGGAATTAGTCCCTCGTATTGCATGCACAAGATCTACCTGGAAGAAGGAAAGAATGGATCAGTAGAAAGGCAATGCCGCTTGAACCCTGCCATGAAGAAGGTTGTAAAGAGGGAAATAGTAAAGTGGTTGGACGCAGGTGTTATCTACCCGATATCTAATAGCAGTTGGGTGTGCCTAGTGCAATGTGTTCCAAAGAAAAGGGAGATGGCAATCATCACTAATGACAAGAATGAATTTGTTCCCACAAGAACAACTACGGGGTGGAGAATCTGTATGGATTATCGCAAGTTGAATTTGGCCACTAAAAAGGACCACTTTCCACTCCCATTTATCGATCAGATGTTAGACAGACTTATGAGGAATGAATTTTTCTACTTTCTTGATTGGTATTCAGGGTATAACCAAATAGCAATTGCACCGGAGGATCAAGACAAGACAACCTTCACGTGCCCATTTGGTACGTTTGCATTCCGACGCATGCCATTTGGACTCTGTAATACACCAGGCACTTTTCAACGATGCTTGATGGCAATATTCTCAGATTACTTGGAGGATTCAGTCGAGGTATTCATGGATGATTTCTCAGTCTTCGGTAGTAATTATGACTCCTATTTGACTAACCTCAAAAAATTCTTGAAAAGATGCGTGGCAAAAAATCTTGTTTTGAACTGGGAGAAATGCCATTTTATGGTGGAGGAAGGAATAGTTCTGGGTCACAAAATCTCCAAGGTAGGATTGGAAGTCGATCGGGCAAAAATCGACGCAATTTCCAAATTGCCCCCACCTGTGAATGTAAAGACACTTAGGAGCTCTTTAGGACACGCGTGTTTTTATAGAAGATTTATTCGTAACTTCTCCCAGATCGCAAGACCCTTAAGTGCACTTCTAGAAGCTTACTGCGAGTATAATTTTGATGACGACTGCTCCAAAGCATTTAACACCTTGAAAAAGGCACTAATCTCCACACCAATTTTGATTGTGCCCGATTGGACGCAACCATTTGCATTAATGTGTGATGCTAGCGGATATGCTGTGGGCGCAGTTTTGGGTCAGCGCAAGGCTAAGGTCTTGCATCCTATTTATTATGTGAGCAAAACACTGAACGACGCGCAGAAGAACTACACAACCACAAAAAAAGAAATGCTCGCAGTAGTATTTGCACTAGAAATGTTTTGTCAATACTTAATTAGAACAAAGGTAGTGGTATATACAGATTATTCTGCGATTAAATATCTAATGATGAAGAAGGATACAAAACCAAGGTTGATATGGTGGGTGTTGTTCCTGCAAAAGTTTGACCTAGAAATCAAAGACCAGAAGGGCATAGAGAACCAAGTCGCAGATCATTTGTCAAGATTGGAAAATTGCGAGGTTTAAGGGATAGAAAAAGATATTGAGGAAAGATTCCTCGATGAGCTGCTAATGGCAGTAGACATTAATGTTCCCTGCTATACGGACATAGTAAACTTCCTAGTTTGTGGTCGACTACCGGATGATTATACATACCAGCAGAAGAAGAAGTTAGGGCATGACGCCAAATTTTATTTCTGGGTCGATCCATTCCTATACCGACAAGGACCTGATCATATAATACGTCTATGCATTCCTGAATATGAAGCTAAGCACATTTTAGAGCTCTGTTATGAGTCTCCATATGGAGGACATTTTGGGGGGCAAAGAACTGCAGCAAAAGTCTTATAGTGTGGCTACTTGTGGCCAACTCTGTTTAAGGATGCCCATGCCTATGTTGTGCAATGAGACAGGTGTCAAAGGACGGGGGAATATGTCTAAAAGAAATGAAATGCCATTGAAGTCAATCTTAGAAGTTGAATTATTTGATTTTTGGGGAATTGACTTCATGGGCCCATTTCCACCATCCGAAGGTCATCAGTATATTTTGGTTGCAGTTGATTATATATCGAAATGGGTTGAGGCCATCACATGTGCCAAGAATGACGCAGCCATTATGGCGAAGTTTTTGAAGAAAAACATTTTTGCTCGATATGGGACGCCATGGGCCTTAATCAGTGATGAGGGCTCTCACTTTATCAACCGCATAATTGCTAACCTGTTGACTAAATTCAACGTCAGCCATCGAGTTGCAACTGCTTATCACCCACTGACTAATGGGCAGGCAGAGGTTTCTAATAGAGAGATCAAAACTATGTTGGAGAAGGTAGTTAATACTGCCAGGAAGGATTGGTAACCCAAGTTTGATGAGGCACTATGGGCTTACAGGATTGCCTACAAAACACCAATTTGCATGTCCCCGTACGCCCTGGTCTTCGAAAAATCTTGTCATCTGCTGCTTGAGATGGAACATAAGGCGATGTGGGCATGCAAGAAGCTGAAGTTTGATTTAGCCAGTGCGGGGAAAGTTCAGAAGTTGCAATTGAATTAGTTGGTCGAATGGCGACGAGATGCCTATGAAAATGCTAAAATATATAAGGAGAAAACAAAGAAATGGCACGATGACCGCATCAATGACTGGACATTCACTGAAGGTCAACAAGTATTGTTATTTAATACACGTTTGCGACTGTTCCAAGGAAAGTTGAAGTCTTGCTGGTAAGGCCATTCCGAAAAAAAAAAAAATCTTTCCTCATGATGCAGTGGAATTAATAACTTTAGACAGAAGTAGTGCATTCAAAGTCAATGGTTAGCCGGATCAAACCCTACTATGGAGGCGACTTTGATCGACGCATGGATACCATTGCCTTGGGCAAGAAGGATTAAACCACTTGCAGGAAAAGCGATTGCGGTAATTCTCAGAACTTCTTTCAATCGACCTTCCTATCTATGTTTACTTGCTTTCTTTACCTCTTTCTTTTACCGTTTTTCTAACTTTTGTAATTAATGTGTAGTAGGATTAGTTTTTTATGTTTTGGCAATTTAATTTCGCATATGTTTCCATACTTTAAATGTAGTAGCGCCGATCGTATAATTTTGTGAATGATGGAATGAATTACCGTAAGGTCTTTTCGACTTGCGTTTTGGATGAATTATGAAGAGAGGAAAATAAACTGATATGTATGAGGGGATGGGAGTAGTAAGTGAAACCAAGAGAAGCTTTGCGTCTAGTACACCCAAATACATTACGGTGAGATGTGTTGCGCACATATATGTCCTTTGCCCAGCCTTAGTTAAATGCACTATGTTGAGGTATCCTCCAGAAATGTGTTTAGGTAAGGGGTGTGCTATAGGGATATATGCGTGTTGCCCGTCCTCGGCAAAAATGTATTTGTGTTTATTGGAAGCATGGTGTGAATTTTAAATCATGCACCTTTCTGAGTCAAATTTGTAAGATAATCAAATTCTTTGACTCTTGTACAGGCAATAGAAATTTTTTTTGTAATGCGTTCATTTGTAATATATTTGTATACTTTGTTAATAGTCAATACAATCAGAGTATATATTCACTCTACTTTTTTCCTGTGCCTCATTCTTTATCTTCCTTTGTTAATTTTTGTGACATTCTTAGTCTTTTATGTTTACGATCTTCATTGCGTTGCTATGATGTGTTATATGTTCACAGAAACATTTCCCATACTTAGTAAATTCTAACTAACACTTAGTTAACTCTTAGTTTAGTAGTACTTTACCTTTTATCTTTCAAAGTTCTGCTCAAACCTTCTTTTTGAAATTTTCTTTTAAGTGTTTGTCTAGTCTATCCAAACAACGCAATGAGAACCTTGCTCATCTTTAAATTTGGGGGTGAGGAAGGTCTGAGCAAATAATATAAAAAATATGTAGTATTTAAGAAAATGCGTCCATTTAAAATAATAATAATAATAATAATAATATATAATAAGTTATGCAAAACTCCAATGTCAGCGCAAGGAAAAACCTCAAAACTGTCCTAACCTGATAAGAGTTTAGTTGTGAAACGAGCCTACTTGTAGTTGGATGTTCGTATGACACCCGTAGGAGCAAGCCAAAACAAAGGTGGGTTTCCAAGAACAACGTAGTATAAACAAGAGAAAAAATAAAAAGACTGCAAGGGACAACTCCTTTGATTATCATGAGTTAAAGTTGAAAATGGCACACAACCGTAGTTAGATGTTTGCCTGACACCCGTGGGGACAAGCCAAAATGAAGAGTGTAACCATGATCAACTTTCTCTAAGTGAATAAATGACACAAAGTTTTGACTCAACGCATATGGATACAACAAGTTGTTTTGATAAAGAAGAGATAAACATTCTCTTTTGAAAACTAGAAAATTGTCTTTGAGCATAATTTTGTGACATAGAAGAATAAAGTAGGGCTTGCTAAGAATTAGCAAGGATAGAAGGAAAGTGTGATGTCAAGTAATGTGCCTAAGTGTAATATTCGGAGCAACCAATAATCGTAGAAATATAGGATAGGAATGGAGCATGATTGCCTTAGTAGAAGATATGCTTGAGGAAAAGCATATATCTAAATTTGGGGGTGTGATAACTTGTAGAAATACAAGTTATTTATGCCACCTTATCTAGATATTGTGGCCAAAAGTTAGTAATTATGCGCCAATTGTATGAAAATTAGCCTAGTATTGCAATAATTATAAATGTTTGCAATTACACCCACTAACACCAAAAAGATGGAAGAAAAGCTAAACTTTACTCTGTTTTGCAAGAGACCAAGTTACCGCTTATGCTCAAGGCTCACGAGAGACCAATCAACGCTTCTCTGTCATATTGCGCCTGTCAATCAACAATGAAGAGACGAATATTGCAATGGTGGCGCAATGCGACAGTCGATCCGAGAGCTGTGTTTCAACTGCATGTAGTAATAAAAACAAACACCACATGCGAACCTTTGATCAAAAGATGCAGCTGAGCAATGCAAGAGTGGAGGATTAAGACATGTGTACAACTAACGGTTGTGCAGAATTGATGGTCTGATTGCATAACAGAAGGAATAATATCCCTCCATCTTCGAAATTACCATAACCATGAGTGGGGATCACAAGGTCGGAGTCAAAGATCTGCACCTATAAATACCCCATTTATTTCAGAGAAAAATATGTTTCTTGATACGGGGCTAAGTGCTGCTAGATTGTAGAGAGAAGGCTGAGCTGAGTGCTTAAGAGAAGAAATCGGGGAAGAAGATGAGATAAGGCCGAGAGGTGAATCTCAGATCCAACCTGTCAAACAGACGATTGGAAGCTCTGTGCAAAGATCCCTGATACTGGTAGAGCAAGCCTAAGAGGGAAACTCTTCCTGGCATCAAATCCATCCTATCCGGCAAGCAGATCTCCATCAAATCTGTATCAAGACATTGGCACTATTTGTATCTGTTCTATCTTTCTTTCATTGTGTAATTCATGTTTTCTTTATCTCTTCATTCACACACCATGTATCAAACACTTAGTAGAAATATTAAATGTTTCGATAAATTCCATTTACCATTTTCTGTCTATTTTCGTTCACCCACCAATCACTTTCTCCATAATATCTTCTTAATCCTCTGATGAGCAATATGAATCACTAAGAACTTAATCTGTATTAAAGATATAAAATATGTTTAGCTAAAGCATGCTAGATGGCATCTTCACCTGTGAGAGTAGAAGTGAAGATGTCATTCTGATCTATCGAGAGAAGGTCAGGAGAATGCGTTAACTAAAGCGAGTAGTACTTCTAGATATGGAAGCAACCTTGCGTTCATTACGTTAGTCTCTGTTTCACCACAGACATGTGGCAACACGGTTGATCACTGAGAGGTGTACGCCAAGAGAAGAGCAGAATATTTTCTGTACCTTCAATCAAATTAAGAACTTCCATTGTTTATATTATTTGTCTTTCTCTTTCTATTCTGTTCATAAGACTTGTCGCCGCATCCCATGTTTTTGCATAACTTTCACAGCCAGCCTTAATCCCAGCATCTTGTACATATAGTCTGTATCTTGTATCATCTAGTTTAGGTTTACTGTCTTTTTATGTATTTATCGCATCTTTACTACTTTCCTTTATTTTATTGCAATTTATATACTTGTACAAACACACTTAAGATTGAAAACCTGGTCGCATGTATCATGAACATACTGTAATAACCTAAACCAGTCCCCGTGTTCGACCTCGGATCGCACCGAGAAACTTGTAGTGGAATTACACTTGGTTCCATTGTAAAGAAACTTGTGACAATGCATGGCATACTACATGAACATTCATAATTAACACATAATTAGACATAGTATCACATCATTGTGAGCAATTTATATCATCCATCCAAACACGTTACAAAAACTCAAAAAAAATTTAATCTTTTGTAAAAACCTTCAATACAAACTAAAATTAGGAAAACAATTTTCCTTTTAACTCACGGTTACCATCAATCACCAATAACCACCCACTTAATGGGTTATTAAAGAAAAAGAATTAATTATCCAATAATTAATTTTATTATAAATATAAATGATAACCAACTTATCATACTATATTTATAACCTATAGTTTTAATATTTCATCACATGAAGCATATAAACCATAGTTCTTTTTCTATTCCATGGTACTTAATATAAATCTCATTTACGTCAATCTTCCACTAGATGTATCTCATACATCAAACCGATTATATCATATATAATCAAAATACCTCTTATCAATTTGAAAATTTCAAATCAACACCAAGAATTGATCCTTAACTGAATCCATTGAGCTACCAAGGGGACCTCATGGACTTGTAGCTCGAAGCTCCAATGGTACGTGAATAACTAACTAAATTGTTTAGTCACGGGATCCACCATCTGTTAACTACCAGGCACTCTTAACCAATATATTATGTGTCCATCTTATTCAATCAGAAGTGCGACAACCCTTCACAGATCGCTCATAAGTACAATTAGGCCAATAACCATTATGTCCCTGTAGTTACATCTATCTCCTTAAGTACCAGTGATCCCTCTAATGAACATAAGTCATAGTCCTACTATGCTGAGTCTTCTCTTCCAAAGAGAAGTTGTGGCCACTATGTTCAAGCCCGAGAATCAGCCCTTAAGTGAGCAATCTCTCTACTTATCCATGCTTCGGGAAAGGAGTGAATTCCATCTTGTGGATTGAGTTCCCAGCTCCCAGATCAGACAAGTCCCCAAAAAGGTAGGTATGTTGAGTTAGCAATCTGGCCACTCTCACCCATATTAATCAAAGGACCTCCCTCAAAGGCAGGAGTTCCCAAAACATTCAGGATTGAGGTCGTGTCACCTATGGTCATTTAGGTGAGATGGAAGTCTCTAGTATCAACGGCGTTATATACAGAGTCTAGTCATCTCGTGTTCCAGATCATGCCTTAGGTGAGATGCTCGCATATCTCGACATGAATGGTCAGGATCTACCATCTGTAGTAGTTTACAACACTTGAAAACGTCTACAAAGTGGGTCGTATCTGTAGTGTCACCAGGATCAGGTATCCCACCTCAATCCTTATACTACAGACCTATTTAGGTTATCACTTAAGGCATGATCCACTTGTATATCACATAAACATGCTTAAGTTCACATAAGATAACCAAGGAGCTTTGTTTATTGCATATGAGTAAATGCCAGAATTAAACAACACTTATTTTATTCATTAAACAATGTGTATCTTTACAAAACAAAGAGACTCCATGAGAATTAGAACACTAATACAAACAATCTCCCACTTTTCCTAATGACTAGGGAGACTAATGTACAAGACAATATAAAAATGTACAATATACAATAAAATAGGGCATACCCAAGTATCATTTCCTACTTGCCCTACACAAGATGCCACATGTCCAACAGACCAAGACTCTCCAGGTGACCCTGGAACACTTTAGCCATGAGGGCCTTTGTAAAGGGATCAGCAACGTTGTGCTCCGATGCGATTTTCGTGACTATCACATCACCGCGATGCACAATCTCCCTGATCAGGTGATATTTCCATTCTATGTGCTTACCCCAACAATGACTCTGAGGCTCCTTCGAATTTTCCACAGCCTCACTGCTATCACAATACAGTGTGATAGGCAAATCCATATTTGGAACAAGAAGCTTCGTATTTGACTTCCATAGTGGAGTTCGTGATGCATCCTTGTTTGATGCTTTGCCAGACTACATCCCTCCATTCAAAGTAAACACTGACCCCGATGTCGATTTGCGAGAATCTCTATCGGTCTGAAAGTCAGAGTCCGTGTATCCTGTAAGGATTAGATCCTTATCTCCATACACAGAGCATGTAGTCCCTCATTCTTCGAAGATACTTGAGGGTCGTCATGACTGCCGTCTAGTGATAAAAATCCTGGGTTGGGCTGATACCGACTGACAATCCCTACTGCGTAGCAAATGTCAGGTCTGGTTCACAACATTGCATACATCAAGCTTCCTACAGCAGAAGCATAGGGAATCCGTCTCATCTCCCCAACCTCTTGAGGTGCCTTAGGACATTGATCCTTAGACACAAGGCTTCCATGCCTGAAGGGTAACAAACCCCTCTTGGAATCCTACATCCTGTACTTGATCAACATTTGATCAATGTACGATGCCTGAGACACGGCTAGCCGTTTGTTCTTACAATCCCAAATGATCTTGATCCCTAGAACAAAATGTGCCTCACCCAAATCTTTCATTTAGAACTAGGCAGCTAGCCACTTCTTAATGTCAGTCAGATACCCTACATTATTTCCAATGAGTAGGATAGCATCTGCATACAGTACCAGGAAAGGTACTGAGCTATTGATAATCTTCTTGTAAACACAAGGCTCATCAATGTTCTAGTCAAAGCCAAACGACTTGACAGCAGTGTCAAATATGATGTTCCAAGTTCTAGATGCTTGTTTCAGCCCATAAATGGACCTATTAAGCTTGCAAACTCTTTGCTCTTGATTTGTAACTATGAACCCTTTAGGTTGAGTCATATAGATGGTCTCTTCAAGATTACCATTAAGAAAGGCAGTCTTGACGTCCATTTTCCATATTTCATAATCATAAAATGTGGCTATGAATAGGAGAATCTTGATAGACTACAGTATGACAACAGATGAGAAAGTTTCCTCATAGTCAACTCCCTCAACCTGGGTATAACCCTTTTCCATGAGTCTAACCTTAAAGGTTTGCACCTTTCCATCTACACCTTTCTTTCGCTTATAGATCCACTTACACCTAATAGATCTTACCTCTTCAAGTGGATCAACAAGCTCCCAGACGTTATTGAAGTACATAGACTCCATTTTCTGGTTCATGGCCTTAACCCATTCATCTTTGTCAACATCTTCCATTACTTTCTTAAAAGAAAATGGATCCTCGACCCTATCATTCGTAATGACGTTTTGGGCTTCAGTAAAACCCATGTAGTGATCTGGTGGGTTCATAACCCTCCCACTATGTTGAGGCAGTCTCAACATTTAGGCTAGTTGACTAGATGTTCCGACCTCAACAACTCTTATTGATCTGTCGGCCTGTTCAACAACTCTTTTTGAACCCTCAGCAGTCTCAGTCTCACTAGAGATCTCATGTAAAATGAGCTTACTTTGTGGCTTACGATCCCTCATTTAGTCTTCTTCCAAGAAGATAGCATTTGTGGATATAAAGACTTTGTTCTCACTTGGATCATAGAATTCTCCATCTCTCGTTTCCTTGGGGTAGCCCACAAAGAGGCAAACCTTCGAATGCGGTTCAAACTTCTTTGGGTTAGTCGCTAGCACATATCCGAACAACCTCAAATCCTGAAGTGGCGTAAACTACCTTTACAGCCTCTCCATAACTCAAGAGGTATTTTAGAAACACTTTTCGAGGGAACGTTATTCAAGATAAGACATGCAGTTTGCACTGCATAACCCAAAAATGAATCTGGAAGATGAGCATAACTCATCATAGACCGAACCATGTCCAACAAGGTTATGTTTCTCCTTTCTGATACACCATTCTACTGAGATGTACCAGGGGCTGAGAGTTGGGATGAAATCCCATGTTCTACCATATAGTTTTGGAATTAGAGGTCCATATACACTCCACCACGATTAGATCGTAGTGTTTTTATCTTCTTACCTAACAAGTTTTCAAGTTCAGCCTTATACTCCTTGAACTTGTCAAGGGCTTGAGACTTACGTTGCATTGGGTAGAGATACCCAAACCTTGAATAATCATCTATGAAAGAGATGAAATATTCATACCCACCCCGAGCTCTAACATTCATCGAACCACAGAGGTTTGAATGTACAAGATCCAAGGCTTCCTTGGCTTTGTAACCTTTTCTAGTAAAAGGTCGTTTGGTCATCTTGCCTTCGAGGCATGATTCACATACCGGCAAGGAGTTTTCTTCTAAACTCTTTAGATGTACACTTTGCACCATCTTCTCAATCCTATTGAGGTTGATAGACCTAACCTAAGATGCCAAAGATGGGCATTTTCCTTTGGAGAAACCTTTGGTCTTTTAGCTATTATTGTCGTACTTTAGGTTTCTTCACGTCAAAGTCTACTACAATTCCAAATTTGGATGAACTTTGGTTCAAAAGGTACATTTGAACCCTAGAAAGGAGTTTTGTATTTGTGTGGATGAACTTTGGAACAAAATGTCAAGAAAGAGTCTAAAAAGGACAAACTATGGGTTTATACTTATCGAAATGTGCTCCAAGTCCAAATTTGGATGAAGTTTGGTTAAAAAGATACTTATGAACCTTAGAGAGGGGTTTTGTACCTGTGTGGATGAACTATGACACAAAAGGTCAAGAAAGAGTTCGAAAAAGATGAATTTTGGGTTTCTACATGTCGAAATATGCTCTCAGTCCAAATGCAGATGAAGTTTGGTTTACAAATTACTTATGAACCCTGGACAGTAGTTTTTACTGATGACATGCAGAAATGCATGTCATCTTAGGCCTTTTATTTAGAATTATGAGGGTTGTTAAGTAGAATATGCGGTCAGGAATTCATAAGAAAATGAGTTTGTGGAGGTCAGCATTGAGAATCTCGACTAATCCACTATTATACGTTATTATGCATTCCATTGTCTATTTCTGTAGCTAACTCAGGAAGTGGACACAGACACGAAAGCTGGGCTACCGCATAGATGACTGCATGCAGAGAAACTCTCCATCACAAAGGCGAACGCATACGATCAACGCATGAGTGTTGTGGTAATCAACCGTATGCGTCCATCGCATAGGAGTTGCGATCGTTAAGTGATTATAGTCATCGTGTAGAAGTTGTGGTAATTAAGGGAATGTGGTCACTGCACGATTGTGGCTACACGATAACCATAATAGAGGGATCACCACAAGGTTGGTGGAATGGACACATCAATGCATATCTCGGGAAAATCAAAAGATGATGTTGGAATGTCACCTACCACGCCGTTAGCAGCAGAGATTCAGAAAAGGACTAATGCGCTGTGAATGTCAAAATCAGAGCAGTCCATGAATGCTGTCGGCGATTGATGACATTATTTTTATATCTTTATCTTTATCTACTCTAATGCATGGCTTATGAATGTAATGAATGATGTGCTAAATATGCGCTTAAGTTCTTTTGCGATAAAGACATTTTTATGTGATACTATGTCTAAATATATGCGTTGTTAATGATATGCTCGTAGTATGCGATGGAGTAATGCGTGTCACAAGTTTCCTTGTGCTGATACCAAGTATAATTCAATGCAAGTTTCTTAGAATGATCCGAGGTCGAACACAAGGATTGTTTTCATTAATGTGCTACTTATGTGATATATGCGACCGGTTTTTAATAATGGATAAAGAATGTTGATTTATACAGAAATATAAATTGCAGTGAAAGTAAAAATAAAATAAATCCTAAACTAATATGATACACAATACAAGATACACGATACATGATACTGAGGTCGAGTACTGACTGTGAAGTTGCACAAAGAATCGATGTATGTGATGGAAAGTCTTTATGAACGAAGCAGAAAGAGAAAGAGTAAATAGTAAAAACATCGCAAGTTTGTCAATTGCGTTAAAGATGCAACTCAGGTTACGCTTTCCCTTGGCATACACCTCTCGGTGATCGGCCGTGTTCTCATATCTCTATGGTGAAACAGGGATGAACGTGATGAACGCAAGGTTGTTTCCATCTCTGGAAATTCTTCTCGCTTTAGTTAACGCATTCTTCCAACCTTCTCTCAATAGGGGCAGAATAACATCTTCATTTTTGCTCTCACATGTGAAGATGCCATTGAGCATGCTTTAGCTAAACTTAATTATTTCCTTAACACAAATTAACTCACTCACTTAATTCTTTCTATTTACCATGGGATTAAGAACACATCATGGAGAAAATGGATTATGGATGTATAGAAAGAGACAGAGAGATGACAATGGAAATTATCATAACATTTAATTCTAAAATTAAGTGTTTGATACATGGTGTGAATGAAAGATTAGAGGAGATGAATACAAATGATGAAATAGAGATTAGAAATGAATACAGAAAGAGTGTCAACGTCTTGACATAGATCCTGAATGGAAGTTGTGCTTGCCAGTGTGTGGAAGTAATGGAGAGGAAAGCTTCCCTCTCAGGCTTGCTTTCCCGGTAGAATTGACCTTCGCACAGAGCTTTAGCTATGGGGATTGGAAGGATTCTCTACTCGGAGACTCACCTCTCGGCCTTGTCTCGTGGTTCTCCTGAATCTACTCTGGACAGTCGCTTCAGACCAGTTTCTCTCTCATAATCAGTATATGCACGTCTCTATGTATTCATGTATATTTTTCAATGAATTTGTAGAAGCTATTTATTGGCGAAGCTTGGCTCTTTGACTTTGTGGTCCCCACTGTATGGTTATGGTAGTTCCTAAAATGGCAGAGTGAATATTCCTTCTGTACGCAATCAACCCGTCAGAAATGCACAACTGAAAGCTCTACACTTATCAGAATCCTCCGCAAATACATTGCTCTTTACATCTTCAATCTATTGCCGCATGCAGTGTTATTTTTTATTTTTGCATGCAGATGAAATTGTGTTGATCGCTAGAGCTCTTGATCGATTGTCATATGTGTCATCATTACGTTGATCATCTCTTCGTTCTCGATTGATGGGCGCAATGTGACATAGATGCGTTGTATATTTTATCTTTGAACCATAAACGCATACGGTGACTGATTTCCTACAAACTGAAACTGAAACATTTTATTCTACTATCGTAATGGTGTTAGTGGGTGTATTGACGACATTTTATAATTTTCTCATTTCTTAGCGAATTTCTATACTATCGATGCAACTTTTCTTTCTTTTAGCTGCAATATCTAAATAAAACAATATAAATAACTTGTATTTATACAAGTTATCATCAATGTCTTGACACAGATCCCGAACGAAGATTATGCTTGTCGGAGTGTGGAAGTGGTGGAGATGAAAGTTTCCCTCTCGGGCTTGCTTTCCCGGTAGAATTGACCTTCGCACAGGGCTTCAACTACGAGGATCGAAATAATTCTCTGCTCGGAGACTCACTTCTCAGCCTTGTCTCATGGTTCTCCTGGATTTACTCTGGACAGTCACTTCAGATCAGCCTCTCTCTCAAAATAAGTATATGCACATCTCTATGTATTCATGTATGTTTTTTAGTGAATTTGAAGAAGCTATTTATAGGCAAGGCTTGACACTTTGTATTTGTGGTCCCCACTGTATAGTTATGGTAGTTCCTGAAATGACGGAATGAGAAATTCCTTTTGTTACGCAATCAATCTGTCAGAAATGCACAATTGATAGCTGTACACTCGTTAGAATCTTCCACAATTGCATTTCTCTTTACATCTTCGACCTATCGCGTATGCGGTATTGTTTTTTATTACTGTATGTGGTTGCAATTGCGTTGATCACTAGAGCTCTTGATCGATTGTTGCATGCGCAGTCATTGCATTGATCATCTCTTCATTTTTTATTGATGGGCGCAATGCGACGTAGATGCATTGTTTATTTTATCTTTGAGCCATGAACGCATGCGATGACTGTTTTCCTGCGAAACAGAAACTAAAACATTCTATTCTATCGTCACAATGGTGTTAGTGTGTGTATTTACAACATTTTATAATTTTTGCATTTCTTAGCCAATTTGTATACAATCGACGCAACTTTTCTTTCTTTTAGCCACAATATCTAAATAAAACAGCATAAATAACTTGTATTTCTATCAGTTATCACAACCCCAAATTTAGATATATGTTTGTCCTCAACCATATCTTCCACTAAGGCAATATTGTTCAGTTCTTATCCTTATTTTGTGTCGATTGGTTGCTCTAAATGCTCCACCTAGGTAACATTACTTAACAACGCAATTTTCTTCTATCCTTAATAATTCATCAACATGCTTTACTTTATTATTTTATACAACAAATCTCTACTAAAAAAATTCCCTTCTTGTTTTGAAAAGAATGTTTATCACTTCTTGAAAAAACAACTAGGTACGACTTTATGCGGTTGTCTAGTTTGCGTTATTTATTAGAGACTGTTGATCATGGTTACACCCTTCGTTTTGGCTTGTTCCCACGGGTGTCATGCGAACATCCAACTACGGTTGTGTGCCAATCTCAACTTCAACTCTTGATTTTTAATGGGTTTTGTATTGTTTTTGATAAAATGAACGCATTTTCTAATGATAATCGATTGCCTTGATCGCATCTGCTCAGACCTTTCCCCATCCCCAAATTTGGAGATGCGCAGTCCTCATGAGCTTTTTTTGGAACAGAATAGGCAAACACTTAGTCAAAATTTGAAAAGAAGGTTTGAGCAAGTCTTGAAAGATTAAAAGGTAAAAGCAGTTGCTATGTGCTACAAAATTATCTAAAGTGTTAGTCAGAAAATACAAAGTGTGGGAGAATATTGTTAAGGGTATGCATATGAACTCATCATGGCAGCGCAATTGAAAGTAACGCAAAAAATAAAAGATAAAAGAAATGCAATAATTACAAGAGGATGATAAAATAAGAGGCCTTAATCGCTATACGGAAAAGAATTGGTTACTCAGTTATATTAAAATTAAATCGAGTAATACCAAAGAATTACAAATATCGCAAATACAAATTTGAGCATGATACAAAAGATATCAAGAAAATACTTCTATACATAGAAATAAGAAATGAATAAAAATATGAAAGAATGACCGCACAAAATTTTTTTAGAAATTATTGAGGAGGTGGTTCAGGAGGATGGATTTGTGGAGAAACACGAGACTTCTTTCAAAGTGCAAATGTTGCGTATTAATGTGGAGGCACATGGTACAATGTAGATAGGTGCTTGTCAAAAAGTTGAAGTACTCAAGGTTTGCGGTCTGTTACCACTGTCTTTGGTTCAGGTGGTCGTGTAGATATTGCGTTGAATATATGGATCAGTCCCTGCCTGTCATTTGCACACTTGCGTTTGGCAACTCTGCTTATTGGTCCGTGTAAACTCCCATATTATTCGCTGGCAAGAAGAAGTTCCATTTTGATGAGAGAAAGATTAATGCATATCAGACAAGGTTAGT
>NC_052359.1:23949119-23979046 GCF_009727055.1 Benincasa hispida | reverse complement strand
CAGACTAGTTTTAACTTTTGCTGGTCATGAGGATTGTCTCTTATATTCTTATTTTTTTTTCTAAATTTTTTTTTCTTTTCATATTGCTTCGACTTGGAACCCACCTTTGTTTTGGCTTTGTCCACGTGTTTGTCAATTTGACAATCCAACGTTAAGCAGGTTCCCTTTCACGACTTAACTCTTATCAGGTTGGGATTTTGATTTTCCCTTGTGTGACATTGGAGTTTGTATGTTTTTGATAATGAACGCATTTTCTAATGATAATCGATCTGCTTGATCGCATCTGCTCAGACCTTCCCCATTCCCAAGCTAGGGTGGCAATGGTGGGCTGCGCCTGTGATGTTTCACCATCAATGTTTTGGGGTTGGGCAGAAGTGCCTTCATCCAAATCATGTGGGTCGTTAACATACGGCGGTGGAGGAGAAAAATGCGGTGAAGTTGAAGGGGAGGAGGGTGCTACTGGAAATGCGTTTGGTGAATCGGGGGCAAGAAGAAGATTAGTAAAATGTTCAGGGAGTGGGGAAAGGGATTCTGTAAGAGGGCTTTGAGAGCGAATGATCAAAGGTAAAAGGTCCAAGAGTTCTTGATCTTGCGGTGATGGCTCTTGGACTTTTTCCTTGACTTTGTCAACCTTGCGCTGTTTCTTAGGCTTTGGCTGCTTCATTGCATTTAAATCGATAATGGGATTTTTCAGTGGAAGTTCAGGGCAATGAGGGAATCTTTGAGAAGCATTCTCAAAATTTTGGTGTTGATGAGGCCATGGACTTCTGGCATTGGTTCTTCCTCAATACCTACACCCAATGAGAGTCATAAGCTTGAAATTATCCAAGGAAAGAAATACTGACCTCTTACACGCCTCACAAAACCTCAAATCTGCTTTGTGATCAACTGGCCCACATCTATTGGAATGTCGCGTGCTATGTAGTATGTGGCCATGACTCTATCCCTCGAAACTGTTTTGTCATGAGAAGTCGGGATGAGTGTCGTTTCACCAAATACACCCAAAGTCGTGCCTCCAGAAGCAGTTTGTTGGACGCAAGGGTTCTGATGCCTTTCATAGATACCTACCACTGAGTGCCCGATTGTGTTAATATCTTCAGCGTATCTTCCATTTGTTCTTCTGTGGGATCATCAATGATTTTGTTACCCGGCACCTCCGGGATGTCCTTCATCTGATATAACTTAGTGATGTCCTTTGTGCTGAAAGGCACTACCTCCCCTTTCATGTTCACCGCATCTTTGGTGCCATGAAGTCGTTCATTATAGAAAGCTCGCACTACCATTGGGATTACAATGGATGGGCACTGACAGAATGTTTCCCATCCATGTTTCAGTACAACACTTGTGATTAAGTCTCGTAGTGGCATTGGTGCAGGGAAGAACCCTATTTCCATCATTATGTCGTCATTCTCTTTCTTCTTGGATGGGCGTCCTTTGGCCAACGCAGGCTCACTGCTTTCCACTTTTGCTTTGCCCTTTTCTTTTGCCAACGTAAGGCGGGATCTTTGTTTTTGTCTCTTTTCCTATTCCTTGTGCTGTTCTTCCTTTTCCCACTTCATAATTTCTTTACTTTTCTTCTCTCGAATGCGCTGAACATTTGCTCTGCACCTCTTCTCCTTCTCTTCCTTTTTTCTTCTTTTCTTCCTCTTCTTCTTCTGTCATTTCCCTTTCAAATTGCTCTGAGGCCAGCAAAATGCACTGTTCTTCCTTGAGCCTTATTCTCTCTTCTTCTACGCGTTGTTGCGGTGCACTTCTTCATCGTGTAATTTTCTTCTTAAATCGGCTTCTACGATGATTTTTTGTGCTTGCAACATCTTCTCTTGTTTTTCTTCTTCCTCTCTTCTTCTCCTTTCCTTCTCTTCTACTGCACTTTGCAAAATTGATAGGTCGATCGTTGACCTTGCGGCGCATTCTCCTTGTGATGCCACATAAGGGGGGTGATGTCTGGATCCTCTCCATTGTCAGTCACAGTCGTTTTTATTTGCATTGATTCCTCTTCAAGTTGCGCTGATTTTCTTTGTTGCACTGACACCCCCTCATCCACCTTTGTGGTGGTTGATTCTTCGTCGACTTCTGGGCTTTCAGCCCTCTTTCTCTTTTCTTCCTTCTTCTTCAGGCGCTTCCCTTCTTGCCTACATTCCCTCTTATCACTCGATTTTCTATCTTTCTTCTCCTTCTTTCGCTGGGCTTCTTCATCACCTTCTGCCTTCTTCTCCTTGTTCTTCGTCTTCTTCTTCTCCTCAGCCATTTCAGGCTGCTTCTCCACCACAACTTCCTTAGGATCTGAAACTGCCAGAGCACTCCTTCTCGTAGCTTCTTCCATCTTTTCCTCAGATGGTAATGGCTGATTGACAACCCCAGCTTCGGGTAGCCGTCCTTCCTTCTCCATATTACTTAGTATGCTCACAAACATTTCTTTGTCGTCTCTCCTCTTCTTCTCACTTTCAGATGACAGTGTTGGGAGTGGGGCACTCTCCGTGCTCTGCCCCTCTCTAATTTGGAGTGGTCTGGCTGCTAAAGGCTTTCGTCAAGGTTTTCCGGCGATTCGTGGGATGGGTTTTGGCTGGGCGGCGAGGCAGCGGCTCGCTGTGAGGAATACCGCCTCTCTTGCAGTGATTGGGCTGTGAGGATGATGAGGGTAAAAGGATGAATGGGAAGATTGATCGGCCATGGCTGTACTGAGTGAACGAGTTAGGAAATTTCTTAGGGTTTAGGAAGAAAGCTTGAAGGTCTGGGTATGCAAAGCTGCACTTGAGGTTTCTGTTTGCTTGATTCAAATAGACTTTCTAAGATGGAGGAAGAGGGAATTTATAGGTTGGGCCTTCATGGGCCCAACGAAAATTCTGCGGTGGCAGGCTTCGAGGTACTCAAAAAGCCTGCTGCCGCACTCCTCACATTTATGAATTAGTAGAGAAGTATGTCCTTTCATCTGCTAAGCCATCATTTCCTTGGAAGCCTAAACGATTGGACTACTCTTTTTGCAAAAAGAATTTCTTCTTTTGTGTTTTATTCAGATGGGTGCAAGGTTAAGATTAACGCAATGCTTCCTTTAACGCAAATGCATATTTGCAGTGGATGGGCAACAACACATGTATCAGCGCAACACTCCCCTCGGCTCAACGCATTTCTGGAGGACGGGCGCACGATATCTCTACTGGTGCAATACTACCTCGACAGAGTGAGTTTTTGCTAAGGACGGGCGAAAAATACATACGAGCGCAACACACCCCTCAGCGCAATGCATTTGGGTAGGATGGATGGAAAGTGTATCTTGTTATCGCAAGATGCACCCATCATCGCAATGCATACCAGATATGTTCTATTATTATTATTTTATTATTATTATTATTATTATTATTATTATTATATATTCTCTTTTTTTTTTTCATCAACGCAAGTCACAACAATCATTCACAAAGAATTTAAATCAATGCAATTAATGTAGAAAGTAAGGAAATTGGATAAAGCACGGAAATTAACACAATTGAATTAAATGAGAAGTAAATTCATAAAGCAATAAAAGCTAGTTTAAGAAAACAATAAGTAACGTAATGCATAAAGCAATAAAGGAAAGCAATTAAGAAAGCAATTAAACATAGATTTTAGAGATGTGGATTGAAAGAAATTTGTCATGATTACCGCAATCCACACCTCTGCAGGCGGTCAAACATGCCTACACAATGTCATCAAGGACATTGTCACCTCCTTGCCTCATCCCGTAGTATGTACGGGAAGAGATACAATCTAATTTCTTCGAGAGTCACACTAGGTATGGAGAAGGCGTTGCACATTTCTACAAAGCTGGTCAAATGAGCATGCAGGTCTTCTCCTTATATCCGAATTGTCCCGCATTTTGGATCATTTGAATCACGACCGGCCTTATCTCAAACCTTACATTCTCCAAAACCTTAGGTCTTGAAATTCCAGTGCTTAATTTGGTTCTAATGTGTTCCTGCGTGAAAAATACATTTGATCTCTGGGTCAGTTTAGAATTTATGGATCAATTCCAGTACTCATAAACTATCAGCCTACTCTTCGCGTTAAACAGAAAGTACAAAGAGATCTGTCCTACAACATACCACAAAAGTATTCAACACTAACCGTTACTAATCCCCGACAACGGTGCCATAAACTTGATGACATTATTTTTATATCTTTATCTTTATCTACTCTAACACAAGGCTTGTGAATGTAATGAATGATGTACTAAATATGCGCTTAAGTTTTTTTGCAATAAAGACATTTTTATGCGATACTATGTCTAAATATATGCGTTGTTAATGATATGCTCATAATATGCGATGGAGTATTGCGTGTCACAAGTTTCCTTGTACTGATACCAAGTATAATTCCAATGCAAGTTTCTCAGAATGATCCGAGGTCAAACACATGGATTGTTTTCATTAATACGCTACTTATGTGATATATGCGACCGACTTTTAATAATGAATAAAGAATGTTGATTTATACAGAAATATAAATTGCAGTGAAATTAAAAATAAAATAAATCCTAAACTAATATGATACACGATACAAGATACATGATACATGATACTGAGGTTGAGTACTAACTGTGAAGTTACACAAAGAATCGATGTATGCGATGGCAAGTCTTTAAGAACGAAGTAGAAAGAGAAAGAGTAAATAGTAAAAACATCGCAAGTTTGTCAATTGCATTAAAGATGCAACTCAGGTTCTGCTTTCCCTTGGTATACACCTCTCAGTGATCGGCCGCGTTCCCATATCTCTATGGTGAAACAGGGATGAACGTAATGAACGCAAGGTTGTTTCCATCTCTGGAAATACGTCTCGCTTTAGTTAATGCATTCTTCCAACCTTCTCTCGATAGGCGAAATAACATCTTAATTTTTGCACTCATAGGTGAAGAGGCCGTCGAGCATGCTTTAGCTAAAGTTAATTATTTCCTTAACACAAATTAACTCACTCACTTAATTCTTTCTATTTACCCATGGGATTAAGAACACATCATGGAGAAAATGGATTATGGATGTATGGAAAGAGACAGAGAGATGACAATGAAAATTATCATAACATTTAATTCTAAAATTAAGCATTTGATACATGGTGTGAATGAAAGATTAGAGGAGATGAATACAGATGATGAAATAGAGATTAGAAACATATACAGAAAGAGTGTAAACGTCTTGACACAGATTCTGAACGGAGATTATACTTGTCGGAGTGTGGAAGTGGTGGAGAGGAAAGCTTCCCTCTTAGGCTTGCTTTCCCGATAGAATTAACCTTCGCACAGAGCTTCAACTATGGGGATCGGAATAATTCTCTACTTGGAGACTCACCTCTTAACCTTGTCTCGTGGTTCTCCTGGATTTACTCTAGATAGTCGCTTCAGACCAGCCTCTCTCTCAGAATCAGTATATGCACGTCTCTATGTATTCATGTATGTTTTTCAGTGAATTTGAAGAAGCTATTTATAGGCAAGGCTTGGCTCTTTGTATATGTGGTCCCCACTGTATAGTTATGGTAGTTTCTAAAATGGCGGAATGAGAAATTCCTTCTGTTACACAATCAATCTGTCATAAATGCATAACTAACAGTTGTACACTCGTCAGAATCTTCCGCAATTGCATTGCTCTTTACATCTTCGATCTATCGCTGCATGCATTGTTTTTTATTACCGCATGCGGTTGTAATTGTGTTGATCGCTAGAGCTCTTGATCGATTGTCGCTTGCGCCGCCATTGCATTGATCATCTCTTCATTCTTGATTGATGGGCTCAATGTGATGTAGATGCGTTGTTTATTTTATCTTTGAGCCATGAACACATGCGGTGACTGATTTCTGCAAAACAGAAACTTAAACATTCTATTCTACCATCACAATGGTGTTAGTGGGTGTATTTACGACATTTTATAATTTTTGTATTTCTTAGCCAATTTGTATTCAATGGACGTAACTTTTCTTTCTTTTAGCCACAATATCTAAATAAAACAACATAAATAACTTGTATTTCTACATGTTATCAATGATCAAGCTCTACAAATAGAAGTCGATGAGCAGAAGTTCAAATCATCCAAGTTTCGGCCTTCGGGCAGATCCTTGTGATCCAGACGAACACATTAGAAGTAAGCTTGAGAGTTCTTCATCTCCTTCATCCATTTCGAGTGACGAATGGAGCTTTCGCCAGAGTTAAATCTCGAGAGAGTCTTCTCCACCGCCCATCCATGGCACCACCGTCAGCCTTGACACACATCTTTTGGAAGCAACATATTGCTTCCAGCTGGTCATTTCATTTTCTCTTCTTTTCTTTTATTGTACCGTATTACATTTTGGATTAAGAAATTAGTACATTGTGTGTTCAATGCATTTTTATGTTTCCTTCGATTCCATCTCCATCTTTCTTTACTTAGCATCCTTTACTTTCATTGCATCACTTAGTGAGATTGCTAGAGTATCGCATACTTAATCATGAATATTAGAGATATGAAGCATGTAGCAAACCCTCGAAGGTGTGCGTTGTGCCAGTGTGTAAGAAAACCTTATTTGCTTAGTGTGAAGCTGTAGCAATGCCTGTCTATAGGCGGACACAATGCTTGTCAATGAGTAAAGTCAGCAACAACTAACTGCCCGGGAGGGTAAGTGGTTGGTCACATCAAGCAATGTAAGCTATTGTTCACTAGAGATAGGAATAATCTTGCGTCAGCCAAGTTTATATGGTTACCTTGTCTTATGTATGTGTCCATCACACCTTTAGAGCTACTCGGGAGAGCTAGGTTAGAATCGATGCTTGAGAGAGCAATATTAGCTTTGCATAAGCAAGAATGGGGAACTTAGGAATAAGCTCTGTTTGCTATTACACAGCGTATGCACCCTACAGAGAGGACAATGGCTGTGAACCCCAAATCCTAATTTCTCTACTTAAGTATGTTCCCTACTAAGACTAGTGTGGTGAGTAGGTTGATGTGGAAATTAGTATGTAATGGTAGAGAAAAGAGTGGAGATTTGAAGAAAAGAGGAAATTTGGAAGTTTAACTTTTAGGGAAAATTTGGAAATTTTGGCTAAGTATAGAATTTTGTGTGGGATGCATTGTAAGGGACCAATGTGTTGGAAGGGTGTGTTGATGATGGCATGCGGCTGAAGAAGGAAAAATGGAGATGACACGTTGGAAGGCATAAGGGTAGAGAAGGCATGCGTTGAAAGCCAGCCCATACGTCGAACAGCCTTGGCCAGCGCCCATGCAATGCGTCAAGCTGCCTCGTCCCTGTCTCTTATACACATCTAGATGTGTATAAGAGACAGGCCTTGGCCAGCGCCCATGCAATGCGTCAAGCAGCCTCGGCCAAACGCTTTGCCAATGCGTCGAGTGGCCACGCCTATGCGTTGAGTGCCCTGTCAAGTAGCCATACCCGTGCGTTGAGGTGCCCTGCCATGCAGCCAAGCGTGCAGCCAATGCGGCCGAGCGAGCGAGCGATGGCCAGCCTATGTCGCATGCCCATGCGTCGAAGCAGCAACCTATGCCACACGCCCATGTGTCGGTGGCCAGCACCATGCGCCCATGCTAAGCAAGCCGTGCGATGCTGCCTAGTGAGCCATGCGTCGAGGATGGATGGTCACCCTATGCGTTGGTGATGGTTAGCTCGTTGCGATGGCTAAATTGGATTGCAATGGCTAAGTTGAATTGTAATGGTAGTGAATTGGCTTGAAATGATGTGTTGGTAGTGTGTGGGAGAAACACATGGCCATGCAGCTAAGTAGGTGGTGTCAACTCTGGGGAAGGTTTGGACACCTATAAATAGAGCCAAGAGACTTAATTTTAGATCACAATTCAAAAATACCGTAAAAAGAGTGGGAAAGTTGAGCAAACTTTACGTTGGAGCCAAAATCCATGCGTTGGTCATAGTATTTCAAAGAGGACGCATTGGACAGTGAAGTCTGGAAAGCAGCATCAAATTGGGACGAGGAGTTCTCCCAATTTACTTGTGCGTTTGGAGTGATTCCAAAGCCACCTGAAAGCTCTGGGAGTCTAGTGTTCAAAGTAGGGTGCCGGAGGAAAATATCGAAGGGATTAGGCTGGAACCTGAAAAGAAGACAGAAGGGCCAGGCTATCGGGTAAGCTTGGGCCAGCCTTGCAGATTCTGTGATTCCGGCCAAACTACAAGATTTTCTGGGCTCAAAGTTTAAGGTACGATTCCTGAGACATTTTAGAATATTTTTTTAGAAGAAAGTATCTCAAAATAAGATTTATAACTATGAGTAATTTGAGCTGTAAGTTGAATCATGATTCCAGGGGTGAAAAGGGAGCTCGAGGTAGAAAAGGGAGCTACTAGAGTGAAAAACTCCTAAGAAATAAAGGTGAGTGGCTAAAACGTTTTGACTAAAACATTTGCTTAAAATGTTTGATTACAACGTGTTATAGAAAGCATGTTTTAAAGAAGATTATTCTTATACCAGCTAGTTTTACAAAGTGATTTCCAAGCAAACCATGAGTTATGTTTTAAACGCATGCATGTGTGAGAAAATGTTGAAAAGCGATTTATATGTGTTAAATATACTTATCATGCATTAGTACCTTTAAAGCCATGTTTTTATATGTGTTATACCAAAGGAAATTTGAGAAGGTATCCGCCCAACTAGATACCGAAGGACTTTGAGAAGGTATCTATTGGTACTGAAGGACGCTTGAGAAGGTACCAAACGTAGATACTAAAGGACAATTGAGAAGGTATCTGAATAGAAGTACCTAAGGTATGACGGTACTTAGTATGGCCACATGCACATAGGTAGAGTAAGAGATTGAGCAAAAGGGTTCTCTCTTGACTAGTAGTTGATGTTGGGATCGTTTTTACCCACAGTAGGGTTATCCTCAACTGAGAAATAGTTTTACCGTTTTATGATTAAAATAGCATTATATGTTTCATGCTTGGAAAATGTTTATACTGCTGTACAAGTACTGTAGAAGCTTATATTTCAATTAAACTCTTTATTGAGATTTTGCATGAGAATCGATTATCTTTCTTAAGTCACTTACTGGGTGCAAGCTCACCCTGTTTTCAAATATTTTCCTTCCCCCCCCCCACACACACAAGTAGCGGTAAAATCCTCTTAAGATACCTCTGCATCTGCTATGCTACTAAAGGACAAAGAGATTTATAACCCGTCTGTTTAGGTGGTTTCTATTAATATTGTACACATGTTACTATTGTTCATATAGGGATTAGAGTTTTTGGGTTTTGGGACTTGTAAATCTAGTGTTGTAATGACTCTAAATATGTTATGTTTCTAAATTAATAAATTTTTGGCCTAAAGAAATTCCGCTGTATATAAGTTATATTTTGGTATCAGAGTGTAAGACCTTAACACTAGATCTAAAGTGAGAGGTTAAATAGAGAAGAAAAATCCTAAGTAAGGATATTGGAACGAAGGGTGGAAAACATTAAAATTATCCAAAAAGGTGACCAAAGGTCCAAACGCCTATGAAGGGCTTAAACATGTTGGACGCAAGAATGCATGGAGGATCGAAGCTAGAAGACTTGAAAAATGGCTAAGGGTTGCATACAACCAACATAAAGGTATACATGAGCCATGCGGACACGGGCAGGAAGCATGCGTTGAAGTGACCATGCTAGGTGCGCAGGCCAGGCGTTGAAGCTAAGCACACAGGCCATGCGCCAAGCACGCAGCCCATGTGTCAAGGACAAGCGCACAGGTCGTGCGTCAAGCGCTTAGCCCTTGCGTCGATGGTGTATGCCGATCGCCCTACCTATGCATCGAACGGGCAAGTGGGCAAGCCATCCTATTCATTGAACGCTGCCAAGTCTGCAGAGCAGCCATGCGTCGATGCGATAAGCCAAGTGCACGCCCATGCAGCGAGGCACGCCCACGCGGCTGAGCGTGCCTATGCGGCCAAGCGCGCAGTGCCTAGACAGCACGCCCATGTGTCGATGGTCAGCACCGTGCGTCCATGCTTAGTAGGCTGAGCAAGCACACCTAGCAAGCCATGCGTCGAGGGTGAGCAGCCACCCTATGCGTTGGTGATGGCCGACTCATTCGATGGCTAAGTGGGACTTTAATGAAGGAAAGGTGAGTTGCTATGCGTTAAGGATAGAAGGTAAGGCTAATTGATGGAAAACTTCAAGGGAAGATGCCAATGGTATATGAGCACAAGTCTTAATCAATTTAAATGGAGAAATATGATATGTATTTAAGTGATTTAGGTGGCAAAAGGAGGATGACACAAAGTTCTAGTAGGAGGTGGACAAAGGAGATTTCATGCAATTGAAGTCTTATCACCCCAAGTAGAAGGTGGGTAAAGGAGATTTCATGTAAAAAGTGAGATTTTGGCTGGCAAGCTGAGATGAAAATAACTCAAGGCTAGGCTGAGTAGACTAAGGGTTGGCAGCTCCAAAGTGAGACAAATGGAAGTTGAATTGTCACCATGGGGTGAGTTTGGAATGGCTATAAATAGAGGGGTTGGGCAAGAGGAATTCATTCATACCATGTAATACCCTAACCCTAATTTGGAAGGCATGAGGAAATAGGATATTAAAAACAAGAAATATAATTAAATTATGAGGAATTTAGATGTAGGAAAACCAAGATAAATGAATTATGAAATAACACAATGGTTTAAGTATTGCCTACGTGCTGCGAAGGGCATGCGGTGATGGAAGCGTTGGACCAAACAATTGTCCTACGCGTGATGGCAAGGGAGAGTGAAGAGAAAATGGGAGAGAGCAACACCAGCGAGATTGGAGAAAGCGACACCAGCGAGAGTAGAGGCAGCGAGAGAATGGGAGAGAGTGAGATTGATTTGAGCGAGAGAATGGGAGAGAGCGAGATTGGTTTGAGCGAGAGAGTGTGAGAGAGCGAGATTGGTTTGAGCGAGAAAATGGGAGAGAGCGAGATTGGAAAAGAACGAGAGTTTGAACAAGAAAGTAGGAGAGAGCGAGATCTGCCAGCGAGAAAGTGGGAGAGAGCGAGAGCCATGAGAGCGAAGCCAGTGAGAAAGTCGGAGAGAGTGAGAGCCACGAGAGTGGAGAGAACGAGATTGAATAGATGGACACATTTTAAAGGGGCTAGAATCGTTCATTAATAATTTGGATAATTAATTTGAAAATTTAAACGGCTGATGTGGCAAAGGGAGATTTCATGCAGGAAGATTTAAGAAAGTAGTGTACGGCTAAGATTACATGCAAATTAAGGTAATTTTGGTTGGCAAACTCAAAATTAGACAACTCAAAGCTCGGTTAGCCCAAGTTAGCATGGATAGCTTAAGGAGAAGCCATTTGGATGGTGAGTTGTTGCACAGAAAGGAGCTGGGAACAGCTATAAATAGGAGGCCCCGGCTGAAAGTTGAACTCATTCCAAAAAAAATTCCAGTAGTAAAAATTGTATAGAGAGAGTGAGTTTTTAGTGAATAGGATACCGTTGGTCTATAAGGATGGAAATTCGAAGGAGGTGCTGCTCAAATTCCAACTTGGTCTGAGTAGGGAAGATATTTACGAGTAAATTGCATTAGGAGGATTTACTGACGGTGAGTGGTTACTATGTGTTGTTTTGATTTATGTATGTATATGTATATATGCGCCTTGTACGTAGAGGGTAATGTCAAATGTGCATGATTAAGGATGCATGATTTCTGTTCTGATTGTCATGATATTGCATGTTATATTATGATGGAAACTAGAATTATACTCGGGATATGGTTAGTATGCTTGAAAAGGGTACTTGGCGGGAAAATATGGTTGGCTTCAGTCGGTGGCAATGATAATTGGTGATGACCGGCAGGAAAATATGGCCAAGTTATCTAAGCATGACTAGCAGGGAAGAAATGGTTGATGTGCACATTGGTGGGAAAATGGGGTATAGGGAAAGTTTCCATAAAATTGTTGTTGTTATGTTGATAGTAGTTGATCGGTATCAGGAAATGATTTCAGTGGCTTGACTGAGGGAATGAATTTTAGATGATATTAATGTGTTGTTGATTGCATGCTGTTTTCTCCAAAAGTTTATTTTTGATAAGCCAAGGTTTCATTTATAAGAAAATATACCACTCACTGAGCTTATTAGCTCATGTTTTCCAAATGTTTTCTTATATCCCCCCCAGGTAGCAAAGCGGAGCGTTCGAAGAGGAGTCCATCACCCACCACCACCAGCTCAGGATTCGATAAACTCTCGGGGCACGACTCAGACCATGAATAGAAAGAAAATTTAATTATATGTATAGATAGATAGGGGGAATGTTGTAAACTTATTAAAATTTGTAATAAATATGGGGGGGAAATATTGAACATGAGTATTTTCATAGGATGCTATTAGTCACCCTCACGCTCCCTTCCCAACCTTGGGGTTTAAGGCCTGGGAGGGGGTGTGACATACCATCACATAAATCTTGTGTTGAGAGCATATTTAGAGAGTTACGTTTGAGTTATTAGGCTGCCAAATTAATTGGAGATCAAAAGAAACAAAGGTTGCGTTGGTGAGGCATTGAGTCAACCGGACGCACAGCCAACCCACACCCTATGCGCACGCCTCGCAGCGCTGCGTCCGTCCGCGCACGTCATTTGATGCATCCCACGTGCTAGCCTAGTGTAGATGCCCCCCCACCATGCGACGAATCACGCCCAATGTGTCAACCCCCTGTGCGGCACAGCACGCCCACCCTGCCTACTGCCTAAATGCCTAGCTGCCTACCACGGTCCAAATAACCTCTAAAAAGTCTAATTTTGGGATTTGGCTAAAATGGAGTAGGGTAAGCTGGTATTTTCCTTATATAATGGTATTTTGGCTATTTTGACATTATTTATTGATATAACAAGTATTAATTGAGGAATTTCTATTGATATGGAGGAATTCTCAGGAAGGTATTCTCAAGGTGATTTTAGTGGAAAAACTTGCTTGCGGTCAGTGTTTACCTAGTTTTATACATTGATATGTGAATAGATGCATATGTAAGTGCAAAATGAATGTTGATGATGTTATGTTGTTGCCATGATATTGTTTGTGAAATTTCTCTGGAAACTGAGATTATACCCGGACTACATAAGTTAGCATGCTTAATAAAAGGTGCTTGGCAGGAAAATATAGTCGGCCTCGGTCGGTGGTAAATAATAGTCGGTGATGACCAGTGGGAAATATAGTCAAGTTACCTAAGCATGACTAGAGGGAAAAGAATTGTCGATGTGCACATTGGCGGGAAAAGTGGATTATAGGAAAGTTTCCATAAAAAGTTGTTATGATTGACAAGACGTCCATGATATGAACATGCCACGTATGGCATGGAACTGGAGGATGATGATTGAATGAATGTACACACGATCATGCATAAATTATACTGGAATTGTGATTATGTGATTGATTTCCCAAAAATATGTTTTGCAAAGTGATTATTATTTTAAAAGCACCACTCACTAGGCTTAGTAACTCACACTCTTCCAATTGTTTTCTTATATCCCCCCCAGGTAGCAAAGCGGAGCATTCAGGAAGGAGTCTACTAACCACCAACACACCAAGACTTGGTAAATTCTCAGGGCACGACTCGGATCATGTAATAAAGAATATAGGAAATTGAACTATGTGTATGAAAGTTAGATAGAATGTTGTAAACATGTTGAAATCTTTAATAGATAGGGGGGGATGTTAAATTTAAATGTTGTCTTGAACTATGTGTATGAAAGTTAGATAGAGTGTACCCTCACGCTCCCTTACAAGTCTTGAGGGCTAAGCCTAGGGAGGGGGTGTGACACAGAGTTATTTCGCAAGAGTTATTAGGCAGTAAGTGTCAGCCAAAGGGTTGATAACTGCTGCAGTCACGCCCTTGTCTAGGCTAAGAGAGTGGTCTTAGGCGGGGTGTGACAATGGATGCATCCAAGAAGTAGGATGCGGTTGCGGTATGCGGTCATCTCGACCCTGTTGCATACACATCGCATACATCCTAGATTTAGGTTCTAGTGTGTGTAGCATGATCACATAGCTTGTGTTGGTTGAGGTTGCCCTTGCGGTAAATCTTAAGGGCTGCAATGAAGACATCCTCATGTTTTATCTATTTTCCATCCATTTACTACGCGTCAATAGTTGTCGTGTCTCTACTCTTGGTAACTTATAATTTGTCTTATTCTATGTAATGCTTATTCACACTACTCATGGATGAATGTAATGCAAGTTCATGTCCCCGGCAATGGCGCCATAAACTTGACAACATAAAATTGTTTATTATTTTATGCACACTTTATGCAACACTACTTTTAAATATGCGTTGTTAACTATATTCTTGTAGTATGCGATAGAGAAATTCGTGTCACAAGTTTCCTTGCGCTGAAACCAAGTATAATTCCAATGCAAGTTTCTCAGAATAATCCGAGGTCGAACACAGGGATTGCTTTCGTTAATGTGTTACTTTTGTGATAAATGCGACCGGTTTTACAATTAATAAAAGATTTGGTTTGTACATGAATTTAAATTGTGTTGTTAAAATAAAATTGCGTTGAAAATAAAATCCTAAGCTAACATGATACAAGGTACAAGATACATGATACATGATACTGAAGTCGAGACTGACTGTGAAGTTATACAAAGGATCGTGGTATGCGATGGCAAGTCTTTATGGATGAATCAGAAATAGAAAGAATAAACAGTAAAAATATCGCAAGTTTGTTAATTGCATTAAAGATGCAACTAGGGTTCCACTTTCCCTTGGCGTACACCTCTCGGTGATCGGCCGCATTCCCATATCTCTATGGTGAAACATGGATGAACGTGATGAATGTAAGGTTGCTTCCATCTCTGGAAGTACTTCTCGCTTTAGTTAATGCATTCTTCCAACCCTCTCTCGATAGGCGAAATAGCATCTTCACTTCTGCTCTCACAGGTGAAGATGTCATCTAGCATGCTTTAGCCAAACATAATTATTTCCTTAACACAGATTAATTTACTTGCTTAATTCTTACTAATTACCTAGGGAATTAAGAAAACATCATGGAGAAAGTGAATCATGGATGAACTAGAATAGACAAAGAGATGATAATGGAAATGATCATAACAGTTAATACTAAGATTAAGCGTCTGATACATGGTGTGAATGATAGAGTAAAGAAGATGAGTACAAGTGATGAAAAAGAGATAGAAACAGATACAGAATAGTGTCAACATCTCGACACAGATCTGAACGGAGGTTTTGCTTGTCGGCATGTTGAATGGATGAAGAGGAGAGATTCCCTCTCAGGCTTGCTCTTATGGTAGAAGTGACCTACGTACAGTGCTTCAACGACGGGGATTGAAAGGATTCTTTTCCCGGAGACTCACCTCTCGGCCTTGTCTCTTGGATTCTTCCCGGATCTTCTTTGGAAATCGCTTCAGACCAATCTGTCTGTTAGATCAGTATATACATGTTTCTGTGTATTCTAGAATATACAAGTATCAAGTCTCCCGTATCGAGTATATTTCTTCAATGGAATTGCAGAAGCTATTTATAGGCGAACCTTTGACTCTTTGTATTGTGGTCCCTACTTTATTGTTAAAGAAGTTCCTGAAATGGTGGAGTGAAGATTCCTTCTGTTACGCAATCAATCCCGTCAGAAATGCACAACTGACAGTTGTACACACGTCTGAATCCTCAGCAATTGCGTTGCTCTTTACATCTTTGATCGTTTGCCCGCGTGCAGTGTTGTTTTTTATTACCGCATGCGGTTGAAATTGCGTTGAATGCAAAGCTCTTGATCGATTGTCACATGCGCCGTCATTGCGTTGATCGTCTCTTATTCTTGAGTGACGGACGCAATGTGACGTAGATGCGTTGTTCAGTTTGTCTTTGAGCCATGAACGCATGCGGTGACTTGATTTCCTGCAAAACAGACTTGAGACATTCTATTCTACCATTGCAATTGTGTCAGCGGGTGTATTGATGACAATTTATAATTCTCATATTTCTTAGCCAATTTCCATACTATCGACGCAACTTTTCTTTCTTTTAGCCGCAATATCTAAATAAAATAGTATAAATAACTTGTATTTCTACAAGTTATCACACCCCCAAATTTAGATATATTCTTGTCCTTAAGAATATCTTCTGCTAAGACAATAATGTTCAATTTGTCACACCCCATCCCAAGCCTTCAACCCCAAGACCGGGAAGGGAGCGTGAGGGTAACTAATAGCATGCTAAGACAATACTCACGTTCAATATTTCCCTCCATATTTATTACAAATTTTAATAAATTTACAGTGTTCCCTCTACCCCTCTATACATATAAGTAGATTTTCTCTTTATTCTTTGTTACATGGTCTGAGCTGTGCCCTGAGAGTGTACCAAATCCTGAAATGGTGGTGGTGGGTGGTGGACTCCTCCTCGAACGCTCTACTTTGCTACCTAGGGGGGATATAAGAAAACATGAGCTAATAAGCCTAGTGAGTGGTATATTTTCTTATAAACGAAACCTTGGCTTATCAAAAATAAACTTTTGGGGAAAACAGCATGCAATCAACAACACAATAATACCATTTCAAATTCATTTCCTCAGCCAAGCCGCTGAATTATTTCCTGTTAACGGTCAACTACTGTCAACACAACAACCCAACAACAATTTTATGGAAACTTTCCCTATACCCCATTTTCCCGTCAATGTGCACATCTACCATTTCTTTCCCGCTAGTTATGCTTAGGTAACTTGGCCATATTTTCCCGCCGGTCGTCACCGACTATCATTTCCCGCCAACCGAAGTCGACCATATTTTCCTGGCAAGTACCCTTTTCAAGTATACTAACCATATCTCGAGTATAATTCTAGATTCCATCACAATATAACATGCAATATCGTGACAATCACAACAAAAATCATGCATCCCTACTCATGCACATTTGACATTACCCTCTACGTACAAGGCTCATATATACATATACATACATAAATCAAAACAACACATAGTAACCACTCACCATCAGCAAATCCTCCTAATGCAATTTACTCGTTAATATCTTCCCTCAGACCAAATTGGAGTTTGAGCAGCACCTCCTTCGAATTTCCTTCCTTCTAGACCAACGGCAGTCTATTCACTAAAAACTCACTCTCTCTATAGGATTTTTACTACTGAAATTTGTTTTGGAATGAGTTTAACTTTCAGCCGGGGCCTCCTATTTATAGCTTTTCCCAGCTCCTTTCTGTGCGACAACTCACCATACAAATGGCTTCTTCTTAAGCTACCCACGCTAACTTGGGCTAACCGAATTTTGAGTTGTCTAATTCTGAGTTTGCCAACCAAAATTACCTTAATTTGCATGTAATCTTAGTCGTACACTACTTCCTTAAGTCTTTCTGCATGAAATCTCCCTTGCCACATCAACCACTTAATTTTCGAATTAATTATCCAAATTATTAATGAACGCGTCTAGCCCCTTTAAAATGCGTGCGTCTGTTCAATCTCGCTCTCTCCACTCTTGTGGCTCTCGCTCTCTCCGACTTTCTCACTGGTTCTGCTATCGTGGCTCTCGCTCTCTCCCACTTTCTCACTGGCTTCACTCTCATGGCTCTCACTCTCTCCCACTTTCTTGCCGGCAGATCTCGCTCTCTCCTACTTTCTCGTTCAAACTCTCGTTCTTTTCCAATCTCGCTCTCTTCCCATTTTCTCGCTCAAACCAATCTCGCTCTCTCCCGTTCCCTCGCTCAAATCAATCTCGCTCTCTCCCATTCTCTCACTGCAACCAATCTCACTCTCTCCCATTCTCTCACTGCAACCAATCATGCTCTCTCCCATTCTCTTGCTCAAACCAATCTCGCTCTTTCTATTCTCTCGCTCAATCAATCTCGCTCTCTTCCCATTCTCTCACTGCCTCCACTCTCGCTAGTGTCACTCTCTCTCTTCAATCTCGCTAGTGTCGCTCTCTCCCATTTTCTCTCACTCTTGCTTGGCATCACGCGTAGGACAGTTGTTTGGTCCAACGCTTCCATCACTGCATGCCCTTCGCAACACGTAGACAATACTTAAACCATTGCGTTATTCCATACTTAATTCATTTATCTTGGTTTTCCCGCGTCTAAATTCCTCATAATTTTATTTATATTTTTTTTGTTTTTATATCCTATTTCCTCATGCCTTTCCAAATTAGGTTAGGGTATATACACCAATTCCTATCTTAAATTTTTCATCGATTGGTTGCTCCGAATGCTCCACCTAGGCACATTACTTAACAACGCAATTTCCTTCTATCCTTGATAATTCATAACAAAGCCCTACTTTATTCTTCTATACAACAAATTTCTACTAAAAAAATGCTTTTCTCGTTTTTAAAAAGCATGTTTACCTCTTCTTGCAAAAACAACTTGATGTGTCTGGATGCGGTGGTCAAATTTGCGTCATTCATTTAGAGACTGTTGATCATGGTTATAATCTTCGTTTTATCTTGTTCCCACGGGTGTCATGCAAACATCCAACTACGGTTGTATGCCAATCTCAACTTTAACTCTTGAATTTGAGCTAAGTATAACTTTTGTTGGTCAGAGGAGTTGTCTCTTATATTCTTTTATTTTTCCTCTTCTCAATTTTTTTTTTCATATTGCGTCGTTCTTGGAAACCCACCTTCATTTTGGCTTGCTACCACAGGTGTCATGCGAACATCCAACTATAAGCAAGTTCCTTTCACGAATTAACTCTTATTAGGTTGGGATTGTTTTTGGAATTTTCCCTTGCGCTGACATTGGAGTTTTGTATGATTTTTTTTTTTTTTTTTGGTAATGATGAAAGCATTTTTCTTAATGACCACATCTGCTCAGATCTTCCCCACCCCCAAATTTAGAGATGCGCAAGGTCCTCATTATGTTGTTTGGACAGAAAAGACAAATACTTAGACAAAATTTTGAAAAGAAGGTTTGAGCAGAATTTTGAAGGATAAAAGGTAAAATAGTGCTATAGCAACGAATTAACTAAGTGTTAGTCAGAAAATATAAAGTGTGGGAAATGCTACTAAGTGTGCATATAACTCATCATGGCAGGGCAATGAATAACGCAAAATAAAAGATCAAGAATATCGCAAATAATGACAAAGGATGATAAAGAAGAGGCTAAGGCATATGGAAAGAATTGCTACTCTGTTGTATTAAAAATTAACCAAGTATACAAAGAATTACAAATAACGCAATACAAAATGTTAGCATGTACAAAGAATCAAAGAATTAGCTTCTATACATAGAAAAAAAAAATAATGAAGTTGTCTTTTGTATTTGATTCAGATGGGTACACGATTAAAAATTAACACTACGCTTCCATTAATGCAAATGCATATTTGCAGAGGACGAGCAACAATGCATGTATCATCACAACACACCCCTTAACTCAACGCATTTCTGGAGGATGGGTGCACGGTACTTCTACCAGTGCAACACTACCTCCACATAGTGCGTTTTCGCTAAGAATGGGCTAACAATACATACGAGCGCAACACACCCCTCAACATGATGCATTTGAGTAGAATGGACGTAAAGTGTATCTTATTATCACAAAATGCACCCATCATTGTGTTGCATACCAGTTTGTACTTTTCCTTTTCAATTCATCAATAACCCAAGTCAGGAAGACTTTACGGTGTTATATTCAGTCATTCACAGAAATTTTTAAGAACAGCACTACTAATGCATACAAACTAAAGAATTTAACACGACATGGAAATACACAAATGAATTAAATCGAAGGTAAATTCATAAAGCATTAAAGGCTAATTCTAATAAGCAGTAAATAATGCAATTTAGAAAGCAGTAAATAAAAGTTGTAAAGAAAGCAATTAAACATAGATATGGGGATGCTAATTGAAAGAGTTTTTCAGAGTTATCGCAATGGCATCCCCCCCACAAGCGGTTAATCCTACTTGCCTAAGTCGATGGTGTAAACCCGAGACTTTTCTTGGATTATTTGCTCTTGTCATACATTGTAGGATGTTGGATTTAAGTTATTGTTGTTCCATTGTTGAAGAAAATGGCAAAGCTTTTGGTTGAAGTTGTCTTTATTAATTTTGGAATTTATAAATAAAGAAAATAAAAGAAAGGGAATAAAGAAAAAAAAAAGAAAAGAAAAGAAAAGAAAAGGGAAAGGGAAAAGGGAAAAAAAAAGAAAAAAGAAAATGAAAGAAATTGGAAACCCATTCGGTGCTTAGGGTTTAAAGTGAGAACCCACTCATTTCAGCCCATTTCTCCATCATTTCCCATTATATTTTTAGAGCATTTTAAGAGAGAGGGTGAAGGAAGAGGAAGAAGAAGTTGTTGCAGGTTGGAGGTTGAAGAAGGGAGGAAAAGCTCATGCAAGTGCAACCATGGAAGAATTTGGGTTCAACCTACCTATGTCTGGTTTTTTAGTCGGTTTGAGCTACACAAGAAGAAATAAGAGGTGAGGCCTAATTTTCTTGAAAGTTAATCTATTTTCTAACAAATTTCATGAAGGAAGCTTGAGTTAAATCTGATGTTAAGTTAATGGTTTTTTAAAAGGAAAATAGAGCACAAAATTTTCGTGCAAATTAGAAGGATCTCTGCTTTTCTTTGGTTTTTCGAACATTCTGGGGTGTACAGGTTGGATTAGAAGCTCAATTGGGTATGTTTAGAAAGCTTTCCTATAACTTTCATGAAGAATTTGTGTGCCAAAAATGACTAGAAGTAGGTTTAATTTCAGGAGAAATGTAGAGGGTAGCAGAGAAGCACGAATCTGTATTCGTTGTGTTCGAGGGATTTCTGGACAAATCCGTTGGGAATCTCATTTTTATTCCTTTAGGCCAAGAGGAAATAGGTTGAGTCTACAGACCAGGGAACTACCCAACACTGTAGAGACTGAGCTCCCTGTGCCTGATAACTGCCAAAGTCTGTCTTCTCCTAAAAGCTTCCAGATCAAGCTTCATACGTTGGTGGAGTTGTACATTGTGTCTGTTTATATTGTAAATGTCTTTATAAGTACTGGATAGTTTATGGTTGTGTAAGCACTAGATGTCGTGGTTGTGTAAATCCCATGGATATGTTTTTGGTTGTGATATCTCTATCAGGTTATTTTTCCAAACCGAGTTATGTCAGGACTACACTTCATGTGTGTCTAAAGGTTTTTTAGCGATTCCGCTGTGTTGTGTTACATGTAAAGTATGTTAGATCTAAGATTAGTATGTTTATCTGAGCAGTAGTACCTAATGTGGCCACAGGTGAATAAAGTCAGAGATTGAAAAAAAGGGTTCTCTCTGGACTAGTAGTTGGCGTTGGGATTATTTTACCCGTTATAAAGTACTTGATTTGAGAAATGCTTTTATTGTTTTATGTTTAAAACAACTTTATATAATTTACGCTTGGAAAATATTTATGCTGCAAAATTTTATATTTCAGATAAAACTATTTTCTGAAATTGTACACATGTTACTATTGTTCATAGGGACTAGGGTTTGTGGGTTTTGGGACTTGTAAATCTAATGTTCTAAATACTCTAAACATATTAAGTTTCTAAGTTAATAAATTGTGGGCCTAAAGCCGTCTCGTTGCAAATAATTTGTATTTGGTATTAGAGTTATTCCGCAAGAGTTTTTAGGCAGTAAGTGTCAGCCTAAGGGTTGATAACTGCTACAGTNGCCAAATTAATTGGAGATCAAAAGAAACAAAGGTTGCGTTGGTGAGGCATTGAGTCAACCGGACGCACAGCCAACCCACACCCTATGCGCACGCCTCGCAGCGCTGCGTCCGTCCGCGCACGTCATTTGATGCATCCCACGTGCTAGCCTAGTGTAGATGCCCCCCCACCATGCGACGAATCACGCCCAATGTGTCAACCCCCTGTGCGGCACAGCACGCCCACCCTGCCTACTGCCTAAATGCCTAGCTGCCTACCACGGTCCAAATAACCTCTAAAAAGTCTAATTTTGGGATTTGGCTAAAATGGAGTAGGGTAAGCTGGTATTTTCCTTATATAATGGTATTTTGGCTATTTTGACATTATTTATTGATATAACAAGTATTAATTGAGGAATTTCTATTGATATGGAGGAATTCTCAGGAAGGTATTCTCAAGGTGATTTTAGTGGAAAAACTTGCTTGCGGTCAGTGTTTACCTAGTTTTATACATTGATATGTGAATAGATGCATATGTAAGTGCAAAATGAATGTTGATGATGTTATGTTGTTGCCATGATATTGTTTGTGAAATTTCTATGGAAACTGAGATTATACCCCGACTACATAAGTTAGCATGCTTAATAAAAGGTGCTTGGCAGGAAAATATAGTCGGCCTCGGTCGGCAGGAAATAATAGTCGGTGATGACCGGCGGGAAATATAGTCAAGTTACCTAAGCATGACTAGCGGGAAAAGAATTGTCGATGTGCATATTGGTGGGAAAAGAGGGTTATAGGAAAGTTTCCCTAAAAAGTTGTTATGATTGATTATATGTCCATGATATGAACATGCCACGTATAGCATGGAACTGGAGGATGAGTCCGCTAAACACTAACACACCAGGACTTGGTAAAGAATATAGGAAATTAAACTATGTGTATTAATGTTAGATAGAGTGTTGTAAACATGTTGAAATCTTTAATAGATAAGGGGGGAAATGTTAAATTTAAATGTTGTCTTGGAATACTACTGGTGTACCCTCATGCTCCCTTCCAAGTCTTGGGGGCTAAGGCTAGGGAGGGGGTGTGACAGCTTAGTATCAGAGCAAAGGTTTACGTAAAACCTAAGAAAAGTTGAGTCTAGAATAAGTATAAAAGTAATCTAGAAAAAAAAATGATAAAGCAAAAAGGGATAGGTTAAAGCCAAAGCGGCATCAGAAAAAGGCTTACCTAAGGTAGGGAAGCCAGATAATATTAGAAGTTAGGCTAGGTCAAAACCTAAAAAGGAATAAATAAAATGAAATATACTAGGAAAACCTAAAGTGGAATCAGGAAAGGTTAGGAAAAAGAAATAAGGAATAATAAGTGGATATAGGAAAACATGAGAAAGGGGAAGTGAAAATAAAGAAATTAATAAGTAATAACCTGAATAATGTCCACTGTAGGAAATGAATCCGAGCGGACAAGACTGGTGGTGGAATGACTCCGGAATGTGAACTGGAGACCGCATCGCTAACCCAGGGGAAAACCCTAAAAGATATGAGAATAGTGTAAACAATAATACTGAATATCCTATTACCTTGAACAATGCAAATTTAGTCGAATCTTGAACTAACATGGGATGTCCACAATGTGGTAAAAATCATAGCGATCTGTGTCTGAAAGGGATCGAAAATTGCTATGGGTGTGGCAAGGTTGACCATATCTGCAAAAATTGTTATGCTTTTTTCAGAAAAACAAGAGAGATCCAGGAAAAATATCGATGGGAACTGGCCAGAGGTTCGAGTTCAGGAAGTAACAACATATTGCCTGAACTGACGATGGACCAAGAATGGGCACGTGCAGCAAAGAAGGATATTCCTCGACGTATCGTGATTGAATTCGAGGAACAACCCACCTATGACTCTAACAATGCAGAATCCTATAAATTCTGTATTATCTGTAAGGAAATAGGACATGTTCAAGAGCGCTATATATGGAGAAATGAGAGGATGCGCCTTAACTTTGAAAACTTATGACTACCGGAGAGTTGAGTTGTCACCATGGGGTGAGTTTGGAGTGGCTATAATTGAGGGGTTGGGCAAGAGGAATTCATTCATACCATCACATAAATCTTGTGTTGAGAGCATATTTAGAGAGTTACGTTTGAGTTATTAGGCTGCCAAATTAAGGTTGCGTTGGTGAGGCATTGAGTCAGCCGGACGCATAGCCAGCCCACACCCTGCGCGCACACCTCGCAGCGTTGCGTCTGTCCACGCACCTTGCTCGAGGCATCCCGCGCGCTAGCCCAGCATAGCTGTCCCCCCCCCCCCACCATGTGACGAATCACGGCCAATGCGTCAACCCTCTGTGCAGCACAACACGCTCACCCTACCTACTACTCAAACGCCTAGCTGCTTACCACGGTCCAAATAACCTCTAAAGAGTCTAATTTTTGGATTTTGGCTAAATTGGTGTAGGGTAAGTTGGTATTTTCCTTATATAATGGTATTTTGGCTATTTTGACATTATTTATTGATATAACAAGTATTAATCGAGGAATTTCCATTGATATGGAGGAATTCTCAAGAAGGTATTCTCAAGGTGATTTTAGTGGAAAAACTTGCTTGTGGTGAGTGTTTACTTAGTTTTATACATTGATATGTGAATAGATGCATATGTAAGTGCAAAATGCATGCTAATGATGTTATGTTGTTGTCATTATATTGTTTGTGAAATTCTATGCAAACTGAGATTATATCCGGACTACATAAGTTAGCATGCTTAATAAAAGAAGCTTGGCAGGAAAATATAGTCGCCCTCGGTCGGCAAAAAATAATAGTCGGTGATGACTGACGGGAAATATAGTCAAGTTACCTAAGCATGACTAGCGGGAAAAGAATTGTCGATGTGCACATTGGCGGGAAAAGAGGGTTATAGGAAAGTTTCCATAAAAAGTTGTTATGATTGATAATATGTCCATGATATGAACATGCCACGTATAGCATGGTATTGGAGGATGATGATTGAATGAATGTACACATGATCATGCATAAATTACTGGAATTGTGGTTATGTGATTGATTTCCCAAAAATATGTTTTGCAAAGTGAATATTATTTTAAAAGAACCACTCACTGGGCTTAGTAGCTCACACTCTTCCAAATGTTTTCGTATATCCCTCCTCAGGTAGCAAAGCGGAGTGTTTAGGAAGGAGTCTGCTAACCACCAACACACCAGGACTTGGTAAATTCTCAGGGCACGACTCAGATCATGTAATAAAGAATATAGGAAATTGAACTATGTGTATGAAAGTTAGATAGAGTGTTGTAAACATGTTGAAATCTTTAATAGATAAGGGGGGAAATGTTAAATTTAAATGTTGTCTTGGAATACTACTGGTGTACCCTCACGCTCCCTTCCAAGTCTTGGGGGCTAAGGCTAGGGAGGGGGTGTGACACTGAATGTCCCTCTCCATATTGAACGCAATTCATTGCATCCACGTGTGTCAACGCATTGGCTTGCGCTGAACCTTGAGAGAGATGTCTTTGCTGAATAGCCATAGTCTGAAGTAGCGAGGTCATTGTGGTCATCTGGTCTACCAGGGTGTTGAATGTATTAGTTGGTACAATGGCACCTTTTGCTTTTTCTTGCTCCAAACCTCTTTCCTCAAACTCGATTTCTAACCATTCATCTGTATTTCGCGAAATGCGATCTAAGATTATCTTTGCTTCCGTATACGACTTGTCCATTAATCCTCCTGCTGCGGAGGCATCAGCAACTACTTGCGTTGGTTGATCCAAGCCATTGTAAAAAGTATCCATCAGAATGCCATCAGGAATCCCGATGTGCGGACAACTCTTCACTAATTGTTTGAATCGCACCCAGGCGATGCTCAAAGTTTCATAACCCTCTGTTCGAAATTCAACACATCCCTCCGTCTTTTTGTGTTGACGGCTGGAGGGAAGAATCTATTCATAAACCTATCGACCAACTGATCCCATGCGTTGATTTCATTTGGCTCTAATGACTGAGCCCACCTTCTTGCCTCATCCCTAAAAGTGTAAGGAAAGAATACAATCTAAGTCCTTCTGGAATCACACCAGGTATGGAAAATGAGTTGCACATGTATACAAAGCTAGTCAAATGAGCATGCGAGTCTTCTCCTTGTAAACCTCCAAATTGTCCCGCATTTTGGATCATTTGAAGCATAATCGGCCTTATCTCAAAACTTACATTCTCCTCAACCATGGGTCTTGAAATTCTGGGCGAGAAGTTATAAAAATTCGATACCGCATAGTTCCTCTAGGGATGTTGCGATTAGCAGCAAGAAATACAGGGTCTTGCCCTGGCCAATTGTCCTCTTGATCTGCTTCAGGTGCCTCGTTATTATCTGCCATGTTTCTTCTCTGCTTAATTCGGTCCTGATGTGCTCTTGCGCGAAAAATACACCTGATCTCTGGGTCAACTTAGAATTTCTGGATCACTCCAGTACTCATAAACTGTCAAACTTCTCTTCGCGATAAACAACCAGTATAAAGAGATCTATCTTGCAAAATATCACAAACGTACTCAACACTAACCTTTACCAATCCCCAGCAACGTTGCCATAAACTTGGTAACATAAAATTTGTCTTATGCTATGAAACACTTATTCACACTACTCATGGATGAATGTAATGCAAGTTAATGTTCCCGACAATGGTGCCATAAACTTGATAACATAAAATTGTTTATTAGTTTATGCACACTTTATGCGATACTACTTCTAAATATGCATTGTTAACTATATGCTTGTAGTATGCAATAGAGTAATGCGTGTCACAAGTTTCCTTACGCTGAAACCAAGTATAATTTCAATGCAAGTTTCTCAGAATAATCCGAGGTCGAACACAGGGATTGTTTTTGTTACTGTGTTACTTTTGTGATACATGCGACCGGTTTTACAATTAATAAAAGATTTGGTTTGTACATGAATTTAAATTGCGATAAACATAAATTGCGTTGATAAAATAAAATCCTAAGCTAACATGATACAAGGTACAAGATACACGATACATGATACTGAGGTCGAGACTGACTGTGAAGTTATACAAAGGATCGTGGTATGCGATGACAAGTCTTTATGGATGAATCAGAAATAGAAAGAATAAACAGTAAAAATATCGCAAGTTTGTTAATTGCATTAAAGATGCAACTAGGGTTCCACTTTCCCTTGGCGTACACCTTTCGGTGATCGGTCGCGTTCCCATATCTCTATGGTGAAACAGGGATGAACGTGATGAATGCAAGGTTGCTTCCATCTCTGGAATTACTTCTCGCTTTAGTTAACGCATTCTTCCAACCCTCTCTCGATAGGTGGAATAGCATCTCCACTTCTGCTCTCACAAGTGAAGATTTCATCTAGCATGCTTTAGCTAAACATAATTATTTCCTTAACACAGATTAATTTACTTGCTTAATGGAAATGATCATAACAATTAATACTAAGATTAAGCGTATGATACATGGTGCGAATGATAGAGTAAAGAAGATGAGTACAAGTGATGAAAAAGAGATAGAAACAGATATAGAATAGTGTCAACATCTTGACACAGATTTGGACGGAGGTTTTGCTTGCCGGTATGTGGAATGGATGAAGAGGAGAGCTTCCCTCTCAGGCTTGCTCTTCTGGTAGAAGTGACCTACGTACAGAGCTTCAACGGCGGGGATTGAAAGGATTCTTTTCCCGGAGACTCACCTCTCGGCCTTGTCTCTTGGATTCTTCCCGGATCTTCTCTGGAAATCACTTCAGACCAGTCTTTCTGTCATATCAGTATATACACGTTTCTGTGTATTCTAGAATATACAAGTATCAAGTCTCCCGTATCGAGTATATTTCTTCAATGGAATTGTAGAAGCTATTTATAGGCGAACCTTTGACTCTTTGCATTGTGGTCCCCACTTTATTGTTAAGGAAGTTCCTAAAATGGTGTAGTGAATATTTCTTCTGTGATGCAATCAATCCCATCAGAAATACACAACTGATAGCTGTACATGCGTCTGAATCCTCCGCAATTGCGTTGCTCTTTACATCTTCGATCGTTTGCTCGCATGCGGTGTTGTTTTTTATTACCGCATGCGGTTGAAATTGCGTTGATCGCAAAGTCTTGATCGATTGTTGCATGCGCCGTCATTACATTGATCATCTCTCATTCTTGAGTGACAGGCGCAATGTGACGTAGATGTGTTGTTCAGTTTGTCTTTGAGCCATGAACGCATGCAGTGACTTGATTTCCTGCAAAACAGACTTGAGACATTCTATTCTACCATTGCAATGGTGTCAGCAGGTGTATTCATGACAATTTATAATTCTCGCATTTCTTAGCCAATTTCCATACTATCGACGTAACTTTTCTTTCTTTTAGCCGCAATATCTAAATAACACAGTATAAATAACATGTATTTCTATAAGTTATCACCTCTCATTCATACTTCTCATTCCGTTGTCTGTTAGTTAGGAGTAGGAATAGTTTATAGCTTATACCCTCCATCATTCTTTTATTCAACCGCCGCCAACACATTACTGCATACGTCTAGCTACAAGTCCCTGAGTTCGACTATGGATCACCCGAGAAACTTGCGTTCTCGTTATACTTGGTGTGAGTTGATAACTGATAACTTGTAGAAATATAAGTTATTTATGCCACCTTATCTAGATATTGCAACCAAAAGTTAGTAATTATGCGCCAATTGTATGAAAATTAACCTAGTATGACAATAATTATAAATGTTTGCGATTACACCCACTAACGCCAAAAAGATGGAAGACAATCCAAATTTTACTCTGTTTTGCAGGAGGCCAAGTCACCGCTTGCGCTCAAGGCTCATGAGAAACTAATCAATGCATCTATGTCACAATTGCGCCCATCGATCAACCATAAAGAGACGATTATCGAAGTGACGGCGCAAGGCGACAGTCGGTCCAGAGTTATTCTTTGACCGCATGCGGTAATAAAAAAAACACCGCATGCGAACCTATGATCGAAAGATGCAACTGAGCAATGCGAGAGCGGAGGATTGTGACACGTGTACAACTAACGGTTGTGCAGAATTGATGGTCTGATTGCATAACAGAAGGAATAATATCCCTCCATCTGCAGAATTACCATAACCATCAAGTGGGGACCACAAGGCCGGATTCAAGGATCTACTCCTATAAATAACCTATTGATTTTAGAGAAAAGTATGCTACTAGATACGGGGCTAAATGCTATAAGATTTTAGAGAGAAAAGGCTGAGCTGAGTGCTGAATAGAAGAAATATGGGAAGAGAACAAGATAAAGTCGAAAGGTGAATCTCAGATCTGACCTGTAATATACCCGATCAAAGCTTTGTGTAGAGATCCCTGCTACCGGTGGAGCAATCCTGAGAGGGAGGCTTTTTCTGCCATCGAAACCATCCGATCCAGCAAGTAGATCTTCATCAAATTTGTGCCAAGACATTGGCACTTTTTTGTATCTGTTCTATCTCTCTTGCATTGTATTTCATATTTTCTTTACCTTTTCATTCACAAATCATGTATCAAACGCTTAGTAAAAATATTAAATGTTTCGATAGATTACATCTACCATTTTCTGTCTATTTCCATTCACCCGTTAGTCACTTTCTTCATGATGTTTTCTTAATCTCCTAATGAGCAATATGAATCACCAAGAACTTAATCTCTATTAAAGTTATAAAATACGTTTAGCTAAAGCATGCTAGATGGCATCTTCACCTGTGAGAGCAGAAGTGAAGATGTCATTTTGATCTATTGAGAGAGGGTCAAAATAGTGCGTTAACTAAAGCGAGTAGTACTTCCAGACATGGAAGCAACCTTGCGTTCATTACGTTAGACTCTGTTTCACCAAAGACATATGGGGAACACGGTCGATCATTGAGAGGTGTATGCCAAGAGGAGAGTGGAATCGTATTTTTACCTTCAATCCAATTAAGAACTTGCGTTGTTTGTAATACTTATCTTTCTCTTTTTATTCTATCCATAAGACTTGTCACCACATCCCACATCTTTGCACAACCTTCACAGCCAGCCTTAATCCTAGCATCTTGTACATGAAGTCTGTATCTTGTAACATCTAGCTTAGGTTTATTGTATTTTTATGCTTTTTCGCATTTTTACTACTTTCCTTTATTTTACCGCAATTTACATACTTGTACAAACCCCTTTATAAAGAATTGAAAACCTAGTCGCATATACCATGAACATACCGCAATAACCGAAAACCAATTCCCCGTGTTCGACATCGGATCATACCGAGAAACCTACGGTGGAGTTACACTTCGCTCCATCGTAAGGAAACTTGTGACAACGTAGAGCATACTACATGAATATTCCTAATTGACGCATAAATAGAAGTAGTATCGCATCATTTTGAG
>NC_052359.1:23946873-23948009 GCF_009727055.1 Benincasa hispida | reverse complement strand
TGAATTTTCAGCAAGTGTGTGCTATCCAGAGCAACCCCTTCAACAACACCTACAATTCGGGCTGGAGGAGTCATCCTAATTTCGGATGGGGTGGCAATCCCAACCTAGGGGGGGCCAATGAACCATCAGGGAGGCAACAGAGGAAATCCTCTATTTCACCACAACTAGGGGAAATCAAGATTACAGAACCAACAACCATCATCATCATCTAATGCCTCGGGAGGATCATTAGAGGCGCTGCTGAAACAGTACATGGACAAGAATGATGCAGTTATGAAAGCGCAAGTGCCCTCTATAAGGAATCTGGAGATCCAAGTGAGCCAGCTAGCCTCTAAGTTGAAAAGTCGGACACCTGGAACACTGCCCAGCAATTCTGAAGCCCCAGGATCAATAGGGAAAGAGCAATGTCCATGAAGACATTGAGCAGGCAAGCCTGACCGCCTGTGGAGATGTGGATTGTGATCATCAGAGACAACGCAAAAATTTTCGGTCCATATCTCAATACTACGTTTACTCTGCTTTATTGAATTCCTTCTTTGATTTCTGAACTCAGTTTTAATGATTCATTTAATTCAAATTTTGACTCTTCGAATTTAATTCTTCATTTACTTCTGTTCATTTAATTCATTCTTGTCTTTAATTCTTTGAGTTTTTCTGTAGTCAGCGTATGTGCTTTAAATTGTGAATGATTGAGTCATAAAGAAAACATCTAAAATAAATAAATAATAATAATAATACCGATGTGTAAAATTTAAGTTACAATAATAAAACATTTAACAACAAGAAAGCAAGATGACAATGGATGCATCCCAAACCTACTAGGAATGCACTATGATCACCTAACTCAACTGTATTGAGTTGAAGGGTGTGTTGCGCTCGTATATGTCCTTTGACCATTCTTAGCCAAATGCACTATGTCGAGGTATCCTCCAGAAATGCGTTGGTTAAGGGGTGTGTTGCGGGGATATATGCGCTATTGCCCGTCCTCTACAAAGATACAGTTGCTTTATTGAACACAATGCATTATAACTTATCATGCGTCCATTCAAATAAAATATTAAAGAAAATTTTGTCTGGTAATTCGGGAAGAAGTCCAATCGATTTGTATCCCCAAGCAATTATGGCTTGGCAGATGA
>NC_052359.1:23886660-23946183 GCF_009727055.1 Benincasa hispida | reverse complement strand
AGAGATTTTTTATGAGCCTCCACAAATGGAAGAAGATGAAATTGCGATCATTGAAAGAGAAGAAAATGAGATCGTAGTTGAAGAGGCCGGAGAAGCAGAGATAGCGTTAATAACCCATGACATTGCGATGGAGGAGGTTGCAGGGGAGGGGCTACCAGAAGAGGCCAAGAAGAAAGAGTTGTAGGTAGCTGAGACAGAGAAGGAAGAAGAAGCTAGATTAAAGAAGGCTGTTGAGGCCGAAAAGGAAGATAAAAAGAAGGTAGCTGAGGTCGAGAAGGAAGACAAGAAGAAGAAGAAAAGTAAAGGAAAGAAGGGCGGAAAGGCGGAGTCGTCACATCATCACAAATCAAGAAAGAACAAGGAGAAAACTGATGATGACGAAGATGAAGAGGCCGAGAAGAAGGAGAAAGAAGAGAAAATATTGCACTAAAAGGAGAAGTGGCACCGGAGAGAAGAAGAAAAACCAAAGTAGAGGGCTGCAAGCCCCGAGAAGAATGGAGAATCGACCTCCATAAGGGAGGACAGGGGGGAAATGGCACAGTTGATGGAGCCGCCGAAACCTGAATCAGCATAGTTGGTTGCGACAGACGAAGGAGAAGAAATAGAGGGAACCCCCCTAATGCGGTGTCACAGGGAGAGTGCGCCGCAAGGGTCTAGCATCGAACCCTCAACGTTTAATGTTAGCATTGGAAGAGGAGAAGAGAAGAAGAAAAGAAGAAGAAGAGAAGCAAAAAAAGATGGAGTGGGGCAAGCTCATCATCACAGAGCGGAATAGAAGAATAAGAATGGAATTTGAGGAGATGCGAAGCAATAACGAGCTTGCCCAACTTGAAGGGATCCGAAAATGTGAAGAGGATCACTACTTATTGCTGGCCTCTGAGCAGTTTGAAGAAGAGTTCGAGAGAGAAGAGAGAGAGGCAGAAGAAGAAGAAAGGAAGAAGAAGGAAGAAGAGGAAAGATTATTGTTGGAAGAGAAGAAGAGGAAGTGTGACGCTAACAAGAAGCGCTTGTACAAAAGCAAGGGAAAAGATCTGCACCTATAAATACCCCATGGATTTCAGAGAAAACTATGCTACTTGATACGGGGCTATGTGCTGCTAGATTGTAGAGAGAAGGCTGAGCTGAGTGCTTAAGAGAAGAAATCTGGGAAGAAGACGAGATAAGGCCGAGAGGTGAATCTCATATCCAACCTGCCAACACCCAATCAGAAGCTCTATGCAAAGATCCCTGCTACCGTTAGAGCAAGCCTGAGAGGGAAGCTCTTCCTACCATCAAATCCATCCTATTCGGCAAACAGATCTCCATCGAATTTGTGTCAAGACATTGGCACATTTGTATCTGTTCTATCTCTCTCCTTCATTGTGTAATCCATGTTTTCTTTAACTCTTAATTCACACACCATGTATCAAACGTTTAGTAGAAATATTAAATGTTTCGATAAATTCCATTTACCATTTTCTGTTTATTTCCGTTCACCCACCAATCACTTTCTCCATGATATCTTCGTAATCCTCTGATGAGCAATATGAATCACTGAGAACTTAATCTGTATTAAAGATACGTTTAGCTAAAGCATGCTAGACGGCATCTTCACCTATGAGAGCATAAGTGAAGGTGTCATTCTGATCTATCGAGAGAAGGTCAGGAGAATGCGTTAACTAAAGCGAGTAGTACTTCCAGATATGGAAGCAACTTACGTTCATTACGTTAGTCTCTATTTCACCACAGACATGTGGAAGTACGGTCGATCACTGAGAGGTGTACGCCAAGAGAAGTGCAGAAAAGTATTTGTACCTTCAATTCAATTAAGAACATGTGCTGTTTATATTATTTGTCTTTCTCTTTCTATTCTGTTCATAAGACTTGTCACCGCACCCATGTCTTTGCATAACTTTCACAACCAGCCTTACTCCCAGCATCTTGTACATGTAGTCTATATCTTGTATCATTTAGTTTAGGTTTACTGTCTTTTTATGTTTTTATCGCATCTTTACTGTTTTCCTTTATTTTATTGCAATTTATATACTTGTATAAACACAATTTTAAAGATTGAAAACTTGGTTGCATGTATCATGAACGTACCGCAATAACCTAAACCATTCCTCGTGTTCGACCTCGGATCACATCGAGAAACTTGCGGTGGAATTACACTTGGTTCCATTGTAAGGAAATTTGTGACAACGCATGGCATACTACAAGAACATCCATAATTAACGTATAAATAGACGTAGTATCGCATCATTGTGAACAATTCATATCATCAATCCAAATTCGTTACAAGTTTATAGCACCGTTGCCGGGGAGTATGGTTAACAGTTTATTGTTTGATTATGTTTTTGGTATTTTGCAGGACAGATCTCATTATATTGGCTATTCAACATAGAGAGTAGCTTGACGGTTTATGAGTCCTGGTGCTGAACCGAAATTCATAACTGACCCTGAGATCGAGCAAACTTTTCTCCGCAAGGGTACATCAGAACAAAATTCGCCGAAGAAAGGCAGCCAGCATGGCAGACAATAATGATAACGTGGTGTCAATGGCAAACCAAGGGGCTGTTCGACCGGCTTAGATCCTGCTTCCTAGCGGCTGATCGCAAACATCCCAATGCGTAATTATGCAGCACCCAGCCTGTATAATTTTCGCCGGCAATCTCGCGGCCGACTGTGGAGGAGAATGCACGTTTTGAAATCAAAGCTGGTCATGTGCAGATGATCCACATGCCACCTGACCAGTTTTGTCGAAATGTGCGAAAAATTTCTCCCCCTACCTGGCGTCACCCAGAAAATATAAGATTGTATCTATTCCTTTACACCTTGAGGGACGAGGCTAAGAGGTGGGCTTATTCATTGGAGCCCAACGAGATACTTCATAGGAGCAGTTGTGGAACGGTTCATGAAGAAGTTTCTTCCCACCTGCTGTTCAATGCAGAAGGGCGAAAGGATGTGTTGAAATTTGAACAGAAGGAAAATGAGACCCTGAGCACCGCCTAAGGTGTGATTCAGAAGATTGGTGAAAAAACTGCCCGCATATTGGGATTCCCGATTGCGTCTTGATGGAAACATTCTATAATGGCCGAACAGAGCAACGTAGGCTATTGCTTGATGCCCTCCGCGGTGGGAGGTGTTATGGACAAGACTTACACAGAGGCCAAAGTCATCTCAACGCATCTCGTGGAATATGGATGACTGGATAGATGATGGATATAGAGGCTGAGGTGCGGTAGAAGAAAAACTGAAACAGCCATTTGTCCCTGCCGAGACAATGACCATGTTGGCCGCCTAGATGGCCACGGTGACTCGATCCTCCAATCAACGGCAATTAATCAGGAGCCATTGCTCCACGATCACCGCAACCCCTATGCGGCTCAAGTGGCCGCAATCAGTTTGCGTCAACTGTGGAGGGGCTCACGGAGCTGATGGATGCCCATTGAATCTTCAGCAGGTGTGTGCTATCCAGAGCAACCCCTTCAGCAAACATCTACAATCCGGGCTGGAGAACCATCACTAACTTCGATTGAGGTGGCAATCCCAACCTAGGGGGGCCAACGAACCATCAAGGGGGCAGTAGAGGAAATCCTCCATTTCAAACCATAATCAGGGGCAATCAAGACCGCATAACCAGTAACCATCATCATCATCTAACACCTCGGGAGGCTCGTTAGAGGCACCGCTGAAGCAATATATGGATAAGAATGATGCAATAATGCAAGCACAAGCGTCCTCTATAAGGAATCTGGAGATCCAAGTTGGCCAACTAGCCTCTAAGATAAGAAGTCGAACACCTGAGACACTGCCCTAGCAATTCAGAAGCCCCAGGATCTACAGGGAAGGAGTAATGTCCTTAAAGACATTGAGCAGGCAAGTGTGACCGCCTGCAGAGATGTGGATTGCGATCACCAAAGACAACGTAATTTTCGGTCCATATCTCGTGTTTAAAATTGCTTTATTGAATTTCTGTCTCTTTATAGTCTGAATTTTGCCTTAAATGCTTCATTTCATTCAAATTTTGACTTTATGAATTTATTTCTCCATATACTTCTGTGCATTTAATTTGGTCCTGTCTTTAATTCTTTGACTTTTTATAATCATTGCATGTCCTTTAAATTGTGAATGATTGAGTAGTAAAGGAAAATGTATCGCCGCAAGTCTCAGTACTTGCGCCGATGAAGAAAAAAAGGAATAAAACAATTAATAACAAGAAAGCAAAACGACAATGGACGCATCCCAAACCAACTAGGAATGCCTTGCATTCACTTAACTCAATTGTGTTGAGTTGAAGGGTGTGTTACGCTCGCATGTGTCCTTTGCCCGCCCTTAGCTAAATGCACTATGTTGAGGTATCCTCCAGAAATGCGTGGTTAAGGGGTGTGTTGTGAGGATATATACGTTGTTGCTCATCCTCTACAAAGATACAGTTGTGTTAGCGAACACAATGCATTATGCTTTATCATGCGTCCATTCAAATAAAATATTAAAGAAAAAGTCATTTGGCAGTATGGGAAGAAGTCCAATCGATTCGTATCCCCAAGCAATTATGACTTGGCAGACGAAAGGACGCTTTATCTGAAAATCCACAAATGAGGGAGGTGAACGACGCGCCATGCGAGAGGCCAGTCGCCATGAAAATCGCGTGGGCCCCACCATGGCACAACCTATAAATACAGCCTCCCCCTTCGTTAGAAATCTTTTACCTTACATTGGCAAACTCAGAAACCCTAGAGTTTTGCATTCTGAATCGTTCTTTCTCTCAGAAACTCGAACTCTCCTCAGACCTTTCAAAGCTCGATTCCATGGCTAACCAAACCCCAAACCAATCCGCTTTACCTTTCATCCCTGACCAAGCAGCCATGCGAGAGGTAGCATTCCTAGCTGCCAGTCGCCGACTTGCTGCCCAAGCCCCCACTATATCTATACTCGCCGGAAGCACCCGGAGAAACCCTTTGGCCATTAGGCCTCCTGTATTCAAGAGAGGAGGAAGCACCGAGAGCCTACCTACACCTTCCATAACCACTGAAAGCGAAAGGAAGAGACGAGATGATATAGAGGTGTTTGGCAATATCCTCAGTACTTTGGAGCAATGAGGTGGACTGCCTGAGGCAGAGGTTGTAAACCAACCACTACCCATGGAGGAGGAAGCGGCGGTAGTGGCAGATGAAACAGTAAAGGATGGAGTAGTGGTGGTGGAAGAAGTGGTGGTTGAAGTAGAAGGAAAAAAAAATAATGTCCTGGTCCCAGAGATTCGAGAGGCACTTGTCATCGTAGAAGATTATGAAGAGCCTCCAAGAAGAGAAGACAAGGAAATTACGATCAAGGAAAGAGAAGAAGAAGAGATCACAGTCAAGGAGGCCAAAGAAGCAGAGGTTGCATTAGTAACCCTTGGCATTGTGATGGAGGAGGTTGCAGGGGGTGCGCTGCCAGAAGAGGTCAAGAAGGAAGATATGAAAAAGGCAGTAGAGGCCGAAAAGGAAGAGAAGAAGAAAGAGAAGTAGCCAGCAGAGGCTAAGAAGAAAGATAAGAAGAATAAGAAGAGCAAGGGAAAGAAGGTTGGAGAGCCGGAATCTTCACGTCATTGCAAGGCAAGAAAGAACAAAGAGCACAAGAATGATGAAGAAGATGAAGAGGCCAAGAAGAAGAGGAAGAAGAAGGAGAAATAGGAGTGGAAATTGTGCCGGCGTGAAAAGAGGCGCCTAAGAGAAGAGGAAAAGGCAAGGCAGAGGGCTGCAAGCCTTGAGAATGATGGAGAATCAACCTTCATAACGGAGGATGGGGGGGGGAGGGGGAAAATCCGACGCAACTGATGAACCGCCACAACCGGCCTAACAACCCAATTTGGTGTGAGGATGAAGAAGAGAAGAAGATAAGAGGGAACCCCCTCCAAATGCGGTGTTGTAGGGAGAATGCGCCCACAGGGTCCAAAACATCCGACCCTACTAAGTTTTTTTTTGTTTTTGGGAAGAGGTAGTGAGGGAAAAAGAAAAGAAAAAGAAGAGAAGCAAACGAAAAGATGGAGATGGGCAAAGCTCATCATCGTAGGAGGGGAATAGGAAGAGAAAGATTGGAGTTTGAGGAGAATGCCGACGTTAATAATGAGCTCGTTGCGACCTTGAAGGGAATCCAAGAAACGGCGAGAGGGAACAGTCGCCTCATTGCGGCCTCTTAAGTAGTTTGAAGGAACAAAAAAGAAGATGAAAAGAAGAAAAAGGGAAAAGGAAAAGGAAAGGTTCATGATGTCCCAGTGCAAGATCCAAAGCCCACAAACCCTCTTCTCTTAGTTATCCAATCTCCAAGCCCTCCGAGCCCACCGGCACAACCCTCTTCCCCTTTACACAAACCTTTTGCAAACCTTCCTCTTGTTCCCAACTCTCCTGTTATTCACCTAGCAGCCCCACTTTCATCAACGACTTCATCACCACACCCCATCATCCCACCATCGCAAGTTGATGACTCACATGATTTGGGTGAAGGCACATCTGCCCAACCCCAAACCGGTGTTGGCGAGACATCGCAAGCACAACCATCCTCCACCTCGCTGGCTTCTGAGTTAGCTGAAATGTGAACACTCTTCTCTCAGCAGCAAGAGCTTGTATCCCAGCAGCATCACTTCTTTAATCAACAATTTGAGGTAGTAGTGGAGCACATTGATGATATTCAACGCAGTGCCGCCACATCAAGAGAGGCGCTAATTAACAAGCAGTGCAACATTTATAAAGTCCATATGCCCCAGAGAATGATTGTGGAGCATAATCAACAATACTTCAACTTTCTTACCGCATATCTTCATGGTCCAATGGTGCACTTACATCTCCGGTAGCACTTAAATTTTGAAGAAGCGCCTCCTGCACCACCTCAACATCCCCAACTGGATCCCCTTACTCCTCAGCCTTAATGTTTACTTTTTCTTCCAATTTGAGTTTTTTTATGCGGCTATTCATTATTTGTATTCAATTCTTTTATTATTTGTAAGATAATCAAATTCTTTCACTCTTGTACAGGCAATAGAAAATTTTTGTAATGCGTTCATTTGTGATATATTTGTATACTTTGTTAATATTCAATATAATCAGAGTATATGTTCATTCTACTTTTTGCCTGTGCCTCATTCTTTATCTTCCTTTGTTAATTTTTTGACATTCTTAGTCTTTTATTTTTACGATCTTTATTGCGTTGCTATGATGTATTATATGTTTACACTTACAAACATTTCCCGTACTTAGTAAATTCTGACTAACACTTAGTTAACTCTTAGTTTAGCAGTACTTTACCTTTTATCTTTCAAAGTTCTGCTCAAACCTTCTTTTTGAAATTTTCTTTTAAGTGTTTGTCTAGTCTATCCAAACAACGCAATGAGGACCTTGCTCATCTTTAAATTTGGGGGTGAGGAAGGTCTGAGCAGATAATATAAAAAATATGCAGTATTTAAGAAAATGCGTCCAATATATATATATATATTATAATAATAATAATAATAATAAGTTATATAATAAGTTATGCAAAACTCCAATGTCAGCGCAAGGGAAAATTTTAAAACTGCTCCCAACCCGATAAGAGTTTAGATGTGAAAGGAGCTTGCTCGTAATTAGATGTTTGTATGACACCTGTAGGAGCAAGCCAAAACAAAGGTGGGTTTCCAAGAACAACGTAGTATAAACAAGAGAAAAATAAAAAGGGTACAAGGGACACAACCATAGTTGGATGTTCGCATCACACCCGTGGGGACAAGCCAAAACAATGAGTGTAACCATGATCAACTATCTCTAAGTGAATAAATGACGTAAGATTTTGACTCACCGCATATAGATACAGCAAGTTGTTTTGATAAAGAAGAGATAAACATTCTATTTTGAAAACTAGAAAATTGTCTTTGAGTAGAATTTTGTTACATAGAAGAATAAAGTAGGGCTTGCTAAGAATTAGCAAGGATAGAAGGAAAGTGTGATGTCAAGTAATGTGCCTAAGTGTAACATTCGGAGCAACCAATAATCGCAGAAATATAGGATAGGAATGGAGCATGATTGCCTTAGTAGAAGATATGCTTGAGGAAAAGCATATATCTAAATTTGGGGGTGTGATAACTTGTAGAAATACAAGTTATTTATGCCACCTTATCTAGATATTGCGGCCAAAAGTTAGTAAATGCGCCAATTGTATGAAAATTAGCCTAGTATTGCAATATTTATAAATGTTTGCGATTGCACCAACTAACACCAAAAAGATGGAAGACAAGTCAAACTTTACTCTTTTTTGCAGGAGACCAAGTCACCGCTTGCGCTCAAGGTTCACGAGAGACTAATCAATGCATCTCTGTCACATTACGCCCGTCAATCAACAATAAAGAGACAATTACTGCAATAGCGGCACAATACGTCAGTCGATCCGAGAGCTCTGTTTCAACCGCATGCAGTAATAAAAACAAACACCGCATGCGAACCTATGATCGAAAGATGTAGCTGAGCAACGCAAGAGCGGAGGATTGAGACATGTGTAGAACTAACGATTTTGCAGAATTGACTATCTGATTGCATAACAGAAGGAATAATATCCCTCCATCTTCAGAATTACCATAACCACAAGTTGGGACCACAAGGTCGAAGTCAAACATCTGCACCTATAAATACCCCATTGATTTTAGAGAAAAATATGCTACTTAATACGAGGCTAACTACTGCTAGATTGTAGAGAGAAGGTTAAGGTGAGTGCTTAAGAGAAGAAATCTGGGAAGAAGACGAGATAAGGCCGAAAGGTGAATCTCAGATCCAACCTGCCAAACACCCGATCAGAAGCTCTATGCAAAGATCCCTGCTACCGGTAGAGCAAGCCTGAGAGGGAAGCTCTTCCTACCATCAAATCCATCCTATCTGGTAAGCGGATCTCCATCGAATCTGTGTCAAGACATTGGCACTATTTGTATCTGTTCTATCTCTCTCCTTTATTGTGTAATCCATGTTTTCTTTATCTCTTCATTCACACACCATGTATCAAACAATTAGTAGAAATATTAAATGTTTCGATAAATTCCATTTACCATTTTCTGTCTATTTCCGTTCACCCACCAATCACTTTCTCCATGATATCTTCGTAATCCTCTGATGAGCAATATGAATCACTAAGAACTTAATCTGTATTAAAGATATAAAATACGTTTAGCTAAAGCATGCTAGACGACATCTTCACCTGTGAGAGCAGAAGTGAAGGTGTCATTCTGATCTATCGAGAGAAGGGCAGGAGAATGCGTTAACTAAAGTGAATAGTACTTCTAGACATGGAAGCAACCTTGCATTCATTACGTTAGTTTCTGTTTCACCACAGACATGTGAGAGCGCAGTCGATCACCGAGAGGTGTACGCCAAGAGAAGAGCAGAACAGTATTTGTACCTTCAATTCAATTAAGAACTTACACTGTTTATATTATTTGTCTTTCTCTTTCTATTCTGTTCATAAGACTTGTCACTGCATCCCATGTCTTTGCATAACTTTCACAGCCAGCCTTACTCCTAGCATCCTGTACATGTAGTTTGTATCTTGTATCATCTAGTTTAGGTTTACTGTCTTTTTATGTTTTTATCGCATCTTTATTGTTTTCCTTTATTTTATTGCAATTTATATACTTGTACAAACACACTTTTAAAGATTGAAAACTTGATCGCATGTATCATGAACGTACCGCAATAACCTAAACCAGTCCCCGTGTTCGACCTCGGATCACATCGAGAAACTTACGGTGGAATTACACTTGGTTCCATTGTAAGGAAACTTATGACAACGCATGGCATACTACAAGAACATCCATAATTAACGCATAATTAGACGTAATATCGCATCATTGTGAGCAATTCATATCATCCATCAAAATTCGTTACATGAGCGTAAGAAAACTTGTGACAGGAATGCATGGTCATCGCATACATTTGTTATCGCATATTGTAAGTCTAATGCATGACCACTGACACATGACTATTAACGCATACCTTAAGACATGCATCGCATATAGTGTCCCTCTAATTTTAGTCGTCAAGTCATTGCCGGCTAATTAATTTTTCGTCACCATGTACCTGTATTGATGAACTTTTGACCAAAAGTTCAAGAAAGAGTCCAAAAACAATGAACTTTGGGTTTCTACTTGTGGAATTGTAGTTGAAGTCAAAATTTGGGCGAACTTTTGTTCAAAAGGTAATTATATACCCAAGTAAGAAATTTTGTACCTATGTGGAAGAACTTTGGCATAAAGGGTAAAGAATGACAATAAAAGGAAAGAACTTCGGGTTTCTACTTGTCAAAATGTGCCCATAATCAAAATTTGGAAGAATTTTGGTTCAAAAGATAATTTTGAATCCTAGAGAGGAGTTTTGTACCTGTGTTGACGAAGTTAGACACGATAGGTGAAGAAAGAGTTTGAAATACACGAAGTTTGGGTTTTTACATATCGAAGTCCGTTATAATTCAAAATTTGGATGAACTTTGGTTCATAAGGTACTTATGAACCCTGGAAAGGAGTTTTGTACCTATATCGATGATCCTTATGACACCAGGAGAGGAGTTTTGTACATGTGTGGACGAACTTTGACACAAATTGTCAAGAAATGGTCTAAAAGGAAGAACTTTGGGCTTTTACACGTCGAAGTCTGTTATAATTCCAAATTTGGAGGAACTTTGGTTGAAAAGGTACTTATGAAACCTAGAAAGAATATTTGTACCTATGTGGATGAACTTTGGTACCAAGGGTAAAGAAAGAGATTAAAAAGGACAAACTTTGGTTTTCAACTTGTCAAAATGCTCTCCATGTCCAAATCTAGAAGAAGTTTGGTTCAAAACATACTTATGAACCTTAGATAGGATTTTTGTACCTATTTGGATGAACATTGCAGAAAAGATCAAGAAAAAGCCCACAAAGGACGAACTTTGGGTTTCTATTTGTCGAAATGTGCTCCAAGTCCAAATTTGGACGATGTTTGGTTCAAAAGGTACTTATGAACCCTAGAGAGGAGTTTTGTACCTGTGTGGACGAACTTTGACACAAAGAGTCAAGATAGAGTCCGCAAAAGATGAACTTTAGGTTACTATGTGTCGAAATTTGCTCTTAGTCCAAGTTTGGTCGAAGTTTGGTTTAAAAGTTACTTATGAATCCTGGACAGGAATTTTGTATCTATATAGATAAACTTTGGACCAAAAGATGTAGAAAAAGTCTAGAAATGGAAAACTTTGGATTTCTACTTGTCGAAATGTGCTCCAAGTCAAAATTTAGAGGAATTTAGGTCCAAAAGGTACTTATGATCCCTAGAAAGGAACGTTGTACCTATGTTGACGAACTTTGGTATAAAGGGTAAATAAAGAGACTGAAAAGGACGAACTTTGGGTCTCTACTTGTCCAAATGTGCTCCAAGTCCAAATGTAGAAGAAGTTTGATTAAAAAATACTTATGAACCCTAGAGAGGTGTTTTGTACCAGTGTGGACAAACTTAGACACAAAAGGTCAAGAAAGAGTCTGAAAACAACGAACTTTGGGTTTATACATGTCGAAGTTTGCTATAGTTCTAAATTTGGACGAACTTTGGTTCAAAAGGTACTTTTGAACCATGGAAAGGAGTTTTGTACCTGTGTGGATGAACCTTGGCACAAAAGTCCAAATTTAGACGAAGTATTGTTCAAAAGACACTTTTGAACCATGGAGAAAAGTTTTGTACCTTTGTGGATGAAGCAATAGGTTAAGAAAAGAGTCAGGAAAGGACAAACTTTGGGTTTATACGTGTCGAAATGTGCTCCTAGTTGAAATTTGGTCGAAGTTTGGTTTAAATTTTACTTATGATCCCTGGACACAAGTTTTGTTATATGGATGAACATTGGACCAAATGGTCAAGAAATAGTCCAAAAATGACAAACTTTTGGTTTCTACTTGTCAAAATGTGCTCCAAGTGCCAACAAGAGCGTAGCTCAACTTGCATAGTGTTCATACAATTGACCTTGAGGTTGAGGTTTGATTCCCCCACCCTATACTTTAATTACAATACCTTTGCAAAAAAAAAAAAAAAAAAAAAAAAAAAAAAAAAAGAAAGATGTCCTCCAAGTCAAAATTTGGAAGAAGTTTGGTTCAAAAGATACTTGGGAACCCTAAAGAGGAGTTTTGTACCTGTGTGGATGAACCTTGGCATAAAATATCAAGAAAGAGTCTGAAAAGGATAGACTTTGAGTTTTTACTTGTCGAAATGTGCTCCAAGTCAAAATTTGGATGAAGTTTGGTTCAAAAGATACTTATGAACTGGAGAGAAGTTTTGTACCCTTGTGGACGAACTTTGACACAAAAGGTCAAGAAAGAGTCCGAAAAGGAAGAACTTTGGGTTTCTACATGTCAAAATTTCTCTCAATCCAAATTTGGTTGGATTTCAGTTTAAAAGTTACATATGAATCCTAGACAGGAGTTTTCTACCTGTATGGATGAACTTTGGACCATAAGGTCAAGAAAGAGTCCACAAACGACGAACTTTGGGTTTCTACTTCTCGTGCGCAAGTCAAAATTTAGACGAAGTTAGGTTCAAAAGCCTTAGAAAGAAATTTTGTACCTATGTCGACAATCATTGGCACAAAGGGTAAAGAGAGACACTAAAAAGAAAAAACTTTGGGTCTCTACTTGTCGAAATGTGCTCCAAGTCCAAATTTGGAAGAAGTTTGGTTCAAAAGATACTTATGAACCCCGAAGAGGATTTTTGTACTAGTGTGGATGAAGTTAGACACAAAAGGTCAAAAAAGAGTTCGAAAAGAATGAACTTTGGGTTTCTACATGTCGAACACTACTATAATTTCTAAATTGGATGAACTTTGGTTCAAGAGGTACTTATGAACCCTGGAAAGAAGTTTTGTACCTATGTGGATGATCCTTAGCACAAAATGTCAAGAAAGAGTCAGAAAAGGACGAACTTTGGGTATGCTCATCTTGAAACCCACTTGAGTTTTTTTGAAATAACATGTACTTTAGAACTCAAACTAAATATAATTAGAGTGTTTATTGATTCTATTTGCTTCCATTGCATGCTTGTGCATACCATCAATTTTGTACCTATGTGGACAAACTTTGGCACAAAAGGTAAAGAAAGAGACTAAAAAGGACGAGCTTTGGGTTTCTACATGTCGAAATGTGCTCCAAGTCCAAATTTGGAAGAAGTTTGGTTCAAAAGATGCTTATGAACCTAGGAGAGGAGTTTTGTACCACTACGGATGAACATAGACACAAAAGGTAAAGAAAGAGCTCGTAGATGATGAACTTTGGGTTTCTATATGTCAGAGTCTGCTATAATTCAAAATTTGGACGAACTTTGGTTCAAAAGGTACTTATGAACCCTTGAAAGGAGTTTTGTACCTATATGGATGAACTTTGGCATAAAATGTCAAGAAATAGTCCATAAAGAATGAACTTTGGCTTTCTACTTGTCGACATGTGCTCAAGTCCAAATTTGGACAACAATTGGTTCAAAAAATTGGGCAAAACCAAAGAAACATAAAGAGGAAGTAAAGAATAAGCCCTTGGGAGGCTTGATTTGAAGAAATTTGGCTGACGAAGTAAGGAAAACGAAGAAAAACAGTGGCGCTGGAGTTATCGGGAAAACAGAGGATGCTTAAGTTTTTAGCAAATTCGTGGAGTTAGAGTCTAATTCGAAGCTCCAAATTTAAAGTTAAGTTACTTATAAGGTCCTTTTAGACTTCTATGGTCTTTTATTTGATCGTTATTGGTTGGAGTTTCTGATTTTAAGCTCTAAAAATTCTGCAACTTCTCGCGGGGGAAAACAGGGGTACCGTGGAGAGTTTGGTCGATTTCGGGAGTTCTAGGGCAATTCAGACGTCCAAACTTTGAGGTAAGTTAACTAAGAGGATGGGTAAAAGGTTTGTATAGGCTAATTAAGCTTTAAATGGACGGAAAATGCTAAAGCTAAGTCTGAAACGCTCACCAGAAAAACAGAGGTCAAATCTGGAAATTTCTGGCCTGAAGGTTGAAGAAAGAGTTGAGTTTCATGTTGGACTTCTGTCTGTCATCTATTGTCCGTCATTAAAAGTTGGAAAATCAATTTTAGGTTATTTAAGGTGTTCTCAAGAATAATTAGGGATCCAATTGTTATTTTTATGATACCTTAAACCTTGAATTTGAAGAAATTGGGATCTTAAGTCAACTATGAAGTTGATTAAGGGGTTAATTTGAAGTAAACCCTAATTAGGTTAATGAGAAAAATTAAGGAAAATTGGAATAGAATTATTTTTTTATTGAAGATTAATTTTAAGGTCTAGAGCTAATTTTAGAGCAATTGAGTGGAAAAAATTACAAATCAAACTTTATCTTGGATCAAATTAGGGTTTTGGCAAAAGTTTAAGTGAAATTGGTGATACTTGAAGATTAATTTTCTAATAATTGGATTATGGTCATGTGGAGGATAACTAGAGGATTATCAATATAATTTCAGGATAAACGGGAGATGGAGAAACTGAAATTATGAGGAGGAGCAGATTAATAGTGAGTGGTTTACTTTCGAATGTTTTGATATAGAAACTAATTATATATTATAGTATGTTATGATTTATGAAATGTGATGGCATGATCTGTTTTACTTGATTGATATTTCAAAAATGTTTAAATCGTGATTTCTAAACTCTCCATGGTTTTATAGTATCTTGTTTTATCAAAATGTAGTTTGGAACCAGAGTTTACACAATTGTGACTTGTATTATTTTATATGAAAACCTCTTGATGTTGAATTTTAAAATGCTAAATGTTTGTGAAAGTGGTTTCAAACTACTAATTCTTGTACTCGAGAGATGGTTATTTTCTTGTGCTACTTGAATGTGTTTCAATAGCAATGCTCAGGTGATTAGGAGGCTACCGGGGTCAGATGTGGCCAGAGTATAACAGGAAGTCCAGAGGAACCTGTGTCTATAGCGCCACCCAAGCTATTAGGGGGCTACCACCGGGGTCAGATATGGCCAGAGTATACCGGGGAGTCCAGAGTAACCTGGGCCTGTGGGGTGTATTTTTGCTTAGTCTTGAGGTAGCTCTGTGTGCACGTATGACCTTGTGATTTGGTTTACACCGCGGGGGGCATTCTTTGTCCAGAGTAACCTTGCCGTTGTAGAATGAGTTGTTTGGCGTGTACAAAGTTAGTGTGGTTTGCGATAACGACTGAATGCTTATTAATGGCGGCATGAGGATTATCATGTCCACTACTGTTTTTTAACCAGCACGTGTTTGAGAATGCCTGTTTGAATCTTTTATACTTTGTTTCAATTGGTTTACTGAATGATTTGATAACACCTTTATTGAATAGAATTTTAGAAAATGTGATAGCTTATGTTTATATTAAACTACCACTTCACTGGAGCTTTAAGGTCTCATGCTTTCCAATTTTCATTAGCTTTTTTGCCCACCCTAGGTAGCGACAAGTTCTTTGGTGCTTTGTTGAATGTCATAACGCCCACTAGTGTTGTTAAAACATTTGTTTGTATTGTTTGTGCAATGTATTTGAGAGTAATTGTCCAGACCTAGAAACTTGTGAGTTACATGTCATGGGAGGTTTGTTCAAAAATAATCCTTACTGTTTGGTCTGTAGAAATCCTTTAAATAGTATTTGTGTATTAAGAACTGGAATCAAAATTCCTAAACTCTGTCAAACGAACATAAGATGTATTTTGGAAATGGGTTTTGGAAGTTTTGGGTTTGCTCTTTGAGGTACATAAGAATATGTTAAGAAATTGGACTTGAGAGAAGTGATGTAAACGTCTTCATGCTTCATTTCTAGGTTAGAAGCGGATAATCTGGATGGGATGTGACATCTTACCTATTCCAAGTTTATTGCGCAAAAATACCAAAAAAATTAGCTGTCTTTAGAGTTATTTGGACCTGTGGTAGGTAAGCTGGGCATTGAATAGTAGGCAGGGTGGTCGTGTTGTGCCTGCATCAAGGGAAACTGGCGCGTTTGGGCGTGCACTGGGCATGATGCATCGTACGGGGGAGGCAGCTGCGCTGGGCTAGCGTATGGGATGCGTCGAGCGAGGTGTGCATGAACGGACGGACGCAGCACTGCATGCGCGTAGAGGTAGGCTAGCTGTGCATCCGGCTAACTTAATGCCTCACCAACACAACCTTGTTTCTTTTGATCTCCAATCAACTTGGCAGCCTAATAACTCAAACGTTACTCTCTAAATATGCTCTCAACACACAATTTAATTGATGGTATGAATAAATTCCTCCTGCCCAACCCCTGTATTTATAGCCATTTCAAACTCACCCCATGGTGACAACTCAACTCCCATTTGTCTCACTTTGGAGCTGCCAACACTCAGCCTACCCAGCCTAGCCTTGAGTTGTTCTCATTTCAGCTTGCCAGACAAAATCTCCTTTTTTGCATGAAATCTCCTTCACCCACCTCCTGCTTGAGGTGATAAGACTTCAATTGCATGAAATCTCCTTTGTCCACCTCCTACTAGAATTTTGTGTGATCCTCCTTTTGCCACCTAAATCATATAAATACTTCACGTGTTTCTCTACTTAAATTTTGTAAGACTTATGCTCGTATACCATTGGCATCCTCCCTTGAAGTTCTCCATTAATTAGCCTTACCTTTTATACTTAACGCATAGCAACTCACCTTTCCTTCATCAAAGTCCCACTTAGCCAACGCATGAGTTTGCCATCACCAATGCATAGAGTGGCCGCCACCCTCCATGCATGGCTTGCTAGGTGTGCTTGCTCGACCTACTAAGCATGGACGCATGGTGCTGACCATCGAAGCATGGTGTGTTGCCTAGGCGCTTGCGTGCTCGGCCGCATAGGCATGCTCAGCCACATAGGCACTCTCGGCCGCATGGGCATGTCTCGCCGTATGAGCATGCATTTGGCATAGCGCATTGATGCATGGCTGCTCGGCAGACTCGGCAGCCCTTCGACGCATAGGATGGCTTGCCCACTTGCTCGTTTGACGCATAAGTAGGGCGCTCGGCATACACCATCGACGCATGTGCTGTGCGCTCGGCGTACACCATCGACACATGGGCTGCGCGCTTGACGCACGACCTGTGCACTTGTCCTCGATGCATGGTTGCATGCTTGGCGCATGGCCTGTGTGCTTAGCTTCAACGCATGGCCTGCATGCCTAGCATGCTCACTGACGCATGCTTCTTGCCCGTGTCTGCATGGCTCATGTATGCCTTTTTATTGGTTGTATGCAACCCTTATCCATTTTTCATGTTTTCTTGCTTCCATCCTCCATGCCTTCTTGCGTCCAACATGTTTTAGGCCCTTCATAAGCGTTTAGATTTTTATTCACCTTTTTGATGTTTTTCTCCCTTTTCCCACTATCCTTACATAGGATTTTTCTATTTAACCTCCCACTTTAGGTTTAGTGTTAGGGTCTTACATTTACCACCCCCTTAAAATAATTTCGTCTTCGAAATTAAACAAAACTTAATTTACAACAGAACTTTTATTTAATAATTTGCCTCATACAGTTTTATTACACCACAACTTTCTATTCTAGTCTTCTAAAACTTTCTCTTTCCCATTTCCCACCATCGACATATTGTCTTCCCTATCTTGAGTTAGTCCATATAGATTTCCCAACGTCATTTTTCCTATTTCCTCTTTTCTCCCTCCTATAGTTCGTCTTCCTTCAACCATCGTTGATCTTCCTCCCGGGTTGTTTTGTGGTTATACATTTCCAGTATCCATCAACTGAGGATATTCTCGTTTAAAGTGTCCTGGTCTTCCACATTTAAAACACGTGTGCGACCGTTCTTTGGTTTGTTCCCAACATCTTCCCCAGTGATATTTAATACAGATCAGGCATCTTGGTCTTTGGTTAACGCTCATCATTGACTCCTTTATTTGACTCTCCCATTCAGGGTCTGCTTTAGTGTTCGTAACTCCTTTTCTTTTCCATCCACTTCTTTCTACTCTGGGGGTAAAATTTATTGGTTCTTCCTTCCACCACCGATTCATTGATGAGTCTCTTTCCAGCCTTACTTCTTTTTTTGTTAAACTTCTTTCTACTCTCATCGCGGCTTCTATTAGTCTTGAAAATTCTCCCCATTCCGCAGTTGCTGTAACAAGAGTTTGAATCTCTTGTTTTAATCCTGTTTCAAACCTCCGACAGTGTTCCTTTTCATCCACCATTATGTTTAAGCATACTTGGATAACTCCGTACACTTTAATTCATATTCCGCTACAGCCATGTTTCTCTGCATGAGCTGTAGGAATTCATCTTATTTCATATCCCTGAATAATCGGGGATAGAATCTTTCGAAAAATGCTTTCCGAAATTCCTCCCAACATATTTCTTCTTGATCGCCTCTCCTATTCTTTAGTAGCTTCCACCAATCTTCTTCTTGTTTTTGCAGTAAGAATGTGGCAAGACTTATCTTACGATTTTCAGGACATCTCATCACTTCGAAACATTTTTCTATTTGATTCATCCACGCTTCTGCCTCTGTAGGATCTTTTGTTCCTTCAAAGTTTGTGGCTCCCAATGCTTTTAATCGTTCTATACCATATTTCTTATCGGGATCAGGTTGTATATTTCATAAGCTTGCTTGGAGTTTTTGGGTGAATTTATCCATTTGTTCTTCCTCCTTGGATTTTTCTCTTGGATGGCTTGAGGCACTTTCACTTTCATTCCCAAAGGGTTGCCCCGTTCTACGTTTTCCACTTCTCAGCATTTTGTCTACAATCATTCACATATAAATTAGACATATGTTATCAACATACTATTTTTATTTATGAACATTGTTGCTATTTACATTAGTAGTTTCTCGTTCTCCGATAGTCGTAAGTTTTCAAAGTTAAGATGCATCCTCTCGTTTCCCTATACACACCTTTCTTGAACATGTCCTATTTCCTTACAGAAAATACAAAATTTATAGGATTCCATGTTGTTAAAGACATAGGTGGGTTGTTCCTCGAATTCGATCACGATACGTCGAGGAATATCCTTCTTTCCTGCACGCGCCCATTCTTGGTCCACCGTCAGTTCAGGCAGTATGTTGTAACTTCCTGAACTTGAACCTCCAACCAGTTCTCGTTGATATTTTTCCTAATCTCTCTTGTTTTTCTCTGAAAGGTATAACAATTTTTGCGGATATGGCCAACCTTGCAAACCATTAGCAAATTCCGGTCCATTTCAGACACGGACCGCTATGATTTTTACCACACTGTGGCAATCCCATGTTAGTTCGGGATCCACCAAGTTTGCGTTGTTCAAGGTAATAGGAATTTCAGTATTATTGTTCACACTATTCTCAGATCTTTTCCAGGGTTTCCCCTGGGATAGCACTGCGGTTCTCCAGTTGCATTCTAGAGTCATTCTCCATCAGTCCTTGTCTGCTCGGAATTCATTTTCTAAAGTGGACATTATTCAGTTTATTACTTACTAATTTCTTTATTTTCACTTCCCCTTTCGCATTGTTTTTCCTATGTCCACTTATTATTCTTATTTTTTTTTCCTAACCTCTTTTCTGATTCACCTTAGGTTTTCCTAGTATATTTCATTATATTTATTCTTTTTAGGTTTTGAGCTAGCCTATCTTCTAGTATTATCTTGGCTTCCCTTACCTTAGGTAAGCCTTTTCCTGATGTCGCTTGTCTTTAACCTATCCCTTTTTCCTTTATTTTTCCTATGATTCTATTCATAATTATGCTAGACTCAACTTTTTCCCAGGTTTTACGTAAACCTTTGCTCTGATACAACTGTCACACCCCCTCCCTAGCCTTAGCCCCAAGGCCTGAAAGGGAGCATAGGGTACACAGTAGTATTCCAAGACAATATTCAATTTAATGTTTCCCCCCTTATTCTATTAAAGATTTCAACAATGTTTACAATACTCTATCTAACTTTCATACACATAGTTTCAATTTCCTATATTCTTTATTACATGTTCCGAGCTGTGCCCTGAGAATTTACCAAGTCTTGGTGTGTTTGGTGTTAGTAGATCCTTCCTGAACGCTCCGCTTGCTAACTGGGGGAGGGGGGATATAAGAAAACAATTGGAAGAGTGTGGTTAGTAAGCCCAGTGAGTGGTGGCTTTTAAAATAATAATCACTTTGCAAAACATATTTTTGGGAAATCAATCACATAATCACAATTCCAGTATAATTTATGCATGATCATGTGTACATTCATTCAATCATCATCCTCCAGTTCCATGCCATATGTGGCATGTTCATATCATTGACGTATTGTCAATCATAACAACTTTTCTTATGGAAACTTTCCTATAACCCACTTTTCCCGCCAATGTGCACATCGACAATTCTTTTTTCGCTAGTCATGCTTAGGTAACTTGACTATATTTCCCGCTGGTCATCACCACTATTATTTCCCACCGACTGAGGCCAACTATATTTTCTTGCCAAACACCTTTTATTAAGCATGCTAACTTATGTAGTCCGAGTATAATCTCAGTTTCCTTAGAAATTTCACAAAAAATATCATGGCAATAAATATAACATCATAAGAATGCATTTTGCACTTACATATGCATTTATCCACATATCAACACAATAAACTAAGTAAACACTCACCGCAAGCAAGTTTTTCCACTAAAATCACCTTGAGAATACCTTCCTGAGAATTCCTCCATATCAATGGAAATTCCTCAATTAATATTTGTTATATTAATAAATAATGTCAAACTAGCCAAAATACTATTATATAATGAAAAGCTTGTCATCTGCCGCTCGAGTTGGAACACAAGGCAATATGGGCATGCAAGAAGCTTATGTTCAATTTAGCCAGTGCGGGGAAAGTCCAGAAGTTACAATTGAATCAGTTGGTCGAATGGCGAAATGATGCCTATGAAAATTCCAAGATATATAGGAGAAAACAAAGAAATGGCATGATGACCGCATAAATGAAAATTCACCGAAGTTCAGCAGGTATTGCTATTCAACGTGCATCTGCGACTGTTCCGTGGAAAGCTGAAGTCTCATTGGTCCGGGCCATTCCAGATCAAGACCATCTTTTCCCACAGCGTAGTGGAATTAACAACTTTAGACGAGAACAACGCATTCAAAGTCAATGGTCAGCGGATCAAACCCTACTATGGAAGCGACTTTGATCGGCATATGGACACCATTGATTTGGGCAAGCAGGATTAAAATGCTTGTAGGGAAAGCGATTGCGGTAATTCTGAGAACTTCTTTCAGTCGACCATCCCATATATGTTTACTCGCTTTCTTTACAGCTTTCTTTTACCGCTTGTTTCATTTTGTGATTACTGTTTAGTAGGATTAATCTTTAATGTTCTAGAAGTTTCATATGTTTCCATATGTTAAATGTAGTAGCGTTGGGCACATGATTTTGTGAATGTTTGGATAAAGCACCACAAGATCTTTTCAACTTGCGTTAGGAAGAGAGGAAAATAGACTGGTATATAACGAGAGGATGGGTGTAGTAAGTAGAAAGAATAGGAGATATGAATCTAATACACCCAAATACATTTCGGTGAGGGGTGTGTTGCGCACAGATGCGTCGTTTTCTCGGTCTTAGTTAAATGCACTATGTTGAGGTATCCTCTAGAAATGTATTTAGTTAACGGGTGTGCTGTGAGGATGTATGCGTGTTGCCCATCCTCAGCAAAAATGTATCTACATTTATTGGAAGCATGACATGAACTGCAAATCATGCACCCTTCCGAATTTGTAACTTAACCGAATTCTTTGACTTTTATACAAGCATTAGAAAACTTTATGTAATGCGTTCATTTGTAATATATTCGCATACTTTGTTGATACTCAATACAATCAAAGTACATAATTCACTGTATTCTTTGCCTGTGCCTCTTTCTTTATCTTCCTTTGATAATTTTTGCCATATTCTTAATCCTTTATTTTTACGATCTTCATTGCGTTGCTATGATGTATTATATGTTTACACTTACAAACATTTTCCATACATAGTAAATTCTGACTGACACTTAGTTAATTCTTAGTTTAGCAGTACTTTACCTTTTATCTTTCAAAGTTCTGCTCAAACCTTCTTTTTGAAATTTTCTTCTAAGTGTTTGTCTAGTCTATCCAAGCAACGCAATGAGGACCTTGCTCATCTTTAAATTTGGGGATGGGGAAGGTCTAAGCAGATGAAATCAGAAATATGCAATATTTAAGAAAATTCGTCCATTTCCAATTAAAAAAAAAATTATGCAAAAGTCCAATGTCAGTGCAAGGGAAAATTTCAAAATTGTTCCCAACCTGATAAGAGTTTAGTTGTGAAAGGAGCCTGCTCGTAGTTGGATGTTCGTATGACACCCGTATGAGCAAGCCAAAACGAAGGTGGGTTTCCAAGAATAACATAGTATAAACCAAAAGGAGAAAAAGAATTCAAGGGAAAACTCCTCTGATTATCATGAGTTAAAGTTCGAACTGGCACACAACCATAGTTGGATGTTTCCATGACACCCATGGGGACAAGCCAAAACGAAGAGTGTAACCATGACCAACTGTCTCTAAGTGAATAAATGACACACATTTTGCTCAATGCATATAGATACATCAAGTTGCTTTGATAAAAAAGAGATAAGCATTCTATTTTGAAAACTAGAAAAGTGTTTTTAAGTAGAATTTTGATACATAGAAGAATAAAGTAGGGCTTGCTAAGAATTAGCAAGGATAGAAGGAAAGTGCGATGTCAGATAATGTGCCTAAGTGTAACATTCGAAGCAACCAATCATCGCAGAAATATAGGAAAGGAATGGAGCATGATTGCCTTGGTAGAAGATATGCTTAAGGACAAGCATATATCTAAATTTGGGGGTGTGATAACTTGTAGAAATACAAGTTATTTATGCCACCTTATCTAGATATTGCGGCCAAAAAGTTAGTAATTATGTGCCAATTGTATGAAGATTAACCTAGTATGAAAATAATTATAAATGCTTGCGCTTACACCCACTAATGCCAAAAAGATGGAAGACAAGCCAAACTTTACTCTATTTTGCAAGAGATCAAGTCACTGCTTGTGCTCAAGGCTCATGAGAAACTAATTAACGCATCTCTGCCACTTTGCGCTCGTCGATCAACCATGAAAAGATGATTACCGAAGAAACGGTGCAATGCGACAGTCGGTCCAGAGCTATGCTTCAACCACATACTATAATAAAAAAAACACTGCATGATCCTATGATCGAAAGATGCAACTGAGCAACGCGAGAACGAGGATTGAGACACGTGTACAACTAACGGTTGTGCAAAATTGATGGTTTGATTGCACAACAGAGGGAATAATATCCCTCCCTTTGCTGAATTACCATAACCATCAAGTGGGGACCACAAGGCTGGAGTTGAAGATCTGCTCCTATAAATACCTCATTGATTTTAGAGAAAAGCATTCTATTTGATACGGGGCTAAGTACTGTAAGATTTTAGAGAGAAAAGGCTGAGCTGAGTGCTGAAGAGAAGAAATCCAGGAAGAGAACGAGATAAGGCCAAGAGGTGAATCTCGGGTCCAACCTGCCATATACTCGATCGAAGCTCTGTGTAGAGACCCCTGCCACCGGTGGAGCAAACCTGAAAAGGAAGCTCTTCTAGCCATCGAAACCCTTCTATCCAGCAAGTAGATCTCCACCGAATCTGTGCCAAGACATTGGAACTTGTTTGTATCTGTTCTATCTCTCTTTCATTGTATTCCATAGTTTCTTTATCTCTTCATTCACACATCATGTATTAAACGCTTAGTAGAAATATTAAATGTTTCGATAGATTCTATTTACCATTTTCTGTCTGCTTCCATTCACCCATTAGTCTCTTTCTTCATGATGTTTACTTAATCTCCCGATGAGAAATATGAATCACCAAGAACTTAATCTTTATTAAAGTTATAAAATACGTTTAGCTAAAGCATGATAGACAACATCCTCACCCGTGAGAGCAGAAGTGAAGATGCCATTCTGATCTATCGAGAGAAGGTTAGAAGAGTGTGTTAACTTGCGAGTAGTACTTCCAAACATGGAAGCAACCTTGCGTTCATTACATTAGACTCTGTTTCACCACAGACATGTGGGGAACACGGCCGATCACTGAGAGGTGTATGCCAATAGAAGAGTGGAATAGTATTTGTACCTTCAATCCAATTAAGGTCTTTCATTGTTTGTAATACTTATCTTTCTCCTTCTATTCTGTTCATAAGACTTGTCGTCGCATCGCACGTCTTTGCACAACCTTCACAGCCAGCCTTAATCCTAGCATCTTGTACATGAAGTCTGTATCTTGTAACTTTACTACTTTCCTTTATTTTACTACAATTTACATACCTGTACAAACTCCTTTATAAAGAATTGAATACCTGGTCGCATATACCATGAACATACTACAATAACAGACACCAATTCCCCGTGTTCGACCTCGGATCACACTGAGAAACTTGCGGTGGAATTACACTTGGTTCTAGCGTAGGGAAACTTGTGACAACGTAGAGCATACAACATGAACATTCCAAATTAACGCATGACTATAAGTAGTATCACATCATTATGAGCACTTAATACCATACATACCAAACGCGCTACAACTAGCGCGCGTGATGCATCGTGCGAGGCGCGCTGATGGACGGATGCAGCGCTGCAAGGTGCAAGGCATGCGCGTAGGGTGTCGGATGCGTTGGCTGGCTCTAATGTTTCACCAACACAACTTTTGCTCTTTTGAACTCCAATTAACTTGGCAGCCTAATTACTCCAGTGTAACACTCTAAATAAACTCTCAACATAAAGATTTTTGTGATGGTGTGAATATATCCCTCTCGCTCAACCCCTCTATTTATAGCTATCTCAAACTCACCCCCTTGTGACAACTCAACTCCCATTTGTCTCATTTTGGAGCTGCCAACACTTAGCCTACTCCAGCATAGCCTTGAGTTGTTCTCACCTCAACTTGCCAGCCAAAATTTCCTTTTTGAATGTAATCTCCTTCACCCACCTCCTGCTTAGGATGATAAGACCTCCCTTGCATGTAATCTCCTTTGTCCACTTCCTGCTAGAACTTTGTGTGAACCTCCTTTTCCACCTAAATCACTTAAATACTTAAATATATTCCTCTATTTAAATTGTTAAGACTTATGATCGTATAACTATTGGCATCTTCCGTTGGGGTTCTTTTTCCATCAATTAGCCTTACTTTTTCTCCTTAACGCATAGTAAGCCAACTTACCTTCATCGAAATCCCACTTAGCCATCGCATGAGTCGGCCATTACCAATGCATAGGGTGGCCGCTCACCCTTGACGCATGGGTTGCTAGGTATGCCCGCTCGACTTACTTGGCATGGACGCATGGCGCTTGGCATAGGCGCTGACTATCGACGAATGGGCGTGATACCTAGGCGCTGATCAACGCTTGCTTGCTTGGCCGCTTAGGCGCGCTTAGCCGCATAGGCATGCCTCGCCGCATGGGCGTTCCTCACTGCATGGGCGTGCACTTGGCATAAGGCATCGATGCATGGTTGCTTGGCAGGCTTGGCAGTGCTCGACGCATAGGATGGACGTCCGACATGCCCGCTCGACGCAGGGGCACTCGGCATACTTGCTCAACACATAAGCTGCGCGCTTGGCCTCAACGCATGGCCTGTGCGCCTGGCATGCTCACTCGACACATGCCTCCAACGCATGCCCTACTCGTGTCTGCATGCCCTTTCGTTTGTTGTATGCAAGCCCTTGGCCATTTTTCAAGTCTTCTTGCTTCCCTCCTCTATGCACTCTTGAGTTCAATATGCATAAGCCTTCCATATGCGTTGGCCCATTAGTCACCTTTTGGATATAATCTAATACTAATATTTTTACCCTTGCCTCAATATCTTTACTTAGAATTTGTCTTCTCTAATTAACCTCCCACTTTAGATTTAGTGTTAGGGTCTTACACTAAGACTCGGGAGAGCTAGGTTAGAATCGATGCTCGAGAGAGCAAGATTAGTTTTGCATATGCAAGAATGGGGAACTTAGGAATAAGCTTCATTTGCTATTACACAGCGTATGCACCCTACGGAGAGGACAATGGTTGCGTCCAAGAAGTAAGATACGGTGGCGGTATCTTTAATAGATTTAGGCTCATCTCGACCCTTTTGCATACACATCGCATACGTCCTAGATTTAGGCTCTAGTATGTTTAGCATGATCGCATAGCTTGCGTTGGCCGAGATTGCCCTTACGGTCAATCTTAAGGGTTGCAATGAAGACTCCTCATGTTTTATCTATTTTCCATCCATTTACTGCACGTCAAAAGTTGTCGTGTCTCTACCTCTCATTCATACTTCTCATTGCATTGTCTGTTAGATAGGAGTAGGAGTAGTTGTAGCATAAAATCCCCCGTCACATTACCGCATACGTCTAGCTACAAGTCCCTGAGTTCGACCTCGGATCACTCGAGAAACTTGTGTTCGCGTTATATTTGACGTGAGCGCAAGAAAAGTTTTGACTTTGGGCCGCTCTGGGACACTTCAGCTGGAGAAAAGTAATGTACTTTAAGCTCCAACGTCCCTAAGAGTTCACACCGTGAGATTCATGCTTGGCTTTGGGCCACCCTTGGAGTGGACTCCATTCGGAGAGTGTTTGCATGAGTCAATACCAAGGTGAATAGGGGAAGTTGTTCATAGTAAGTGGGAAAAGGAAGTGTGTCAACACATCCTATGGTCTCTTCCATTAGGTAGCACCGTGAGATTCCTATAATGCGCCTTCATGTCTGCCCTGGAGAGACCTTACCAATCGGAGGGCTGTATTATAGGATTCAGAACTCCGCGTACTCTAGAAATTGATAGGGTCTCTCAGGTTTGTTTTCATTCTTGTGTTTTCGGGAGCATAATGATTCCGATCTTTGAGGTCTAAAAATGGAGGGTCACACTTACAAGAATTACTAAGTGTTAGTAAATTCGTGACAAAAGTAGCGATAATTGAGCTGCTATAGGAATAAGAGTTATTCTGGTGATAGTATCTAGTCAAGATAGTCTTGGTTCAATGGAGGAATAATCGATCAGCCCTCGGTGGAGGTTATTCTAAACCGTTGAAATATCGTTGCAAAATATAATAATGAATGTTACATTATTAGAATTTTTGCTAAATTTGATTAGATCTAAAAGATTAATGTTTTACTAAAAAGGATATATTTTTCTTTTTAGCATGACTAGTTCTCTAGATCAACTCTTAGCTTCCGAGAAACTAAACGGCGATAATTACTCAACTTGGAAAACAAATCTGAATTCAACACTAGTAAAAGATGACCTGAGATTTGTCTTAACTGAGGAATGTCCTCGGGCCCCTGCCTTGAAAGAAGCACAAGGTAAATATGAGTTACTAGTTGCTGATACCTCAATCTGGATATTGGATTTAGGAGCCACTAATCATATTTGCTTCTCTTTTCAAGAAACTAGTTCCTAAAAAAAGCTTAAAGAAGGCGAGATCACCTTAATGGTTGGAACAGGAGAGGTTGTCTCGACCGAAGCAGTGGGAGAATTGAAGTTGTTTTCCAATGATAGATATATCATACTTAAATATGTTTTGTATGCACCTCTTATGAAGAGGAATTTAATATCTGTCGGTTGTATTATGGAAAAAATGTATAAAATATCTTTGGAAGTTAATGAAACGTTCATTTTTAGAAAAGGTATTCAAATTTTTTATGCTATACTTGAAAACAACTTATATAAGTTAAGACCAACTAAAGCAAAATTTGTCTTAAATACTGAGATGTTTAGAACAGTCGAAACTCAGAATAAAAGACAAAAAGTTTCTTCTAATTCCGAAACTCAGAATAAAAGACAAAAAGTTTTTTCTAATTCCTATCTATGGCATTTAAGTCTTGATCACATAAATCTCAATAGGATTGAGAGATTGGTTAAGAATGGACTCCTAAATCAGTTAGAAGAAAATTCTTTACCTCCATGTGAGTCTTGTCTTGAGGGAAAATGACTAAGAGATCTTTTACTGGAAAAGGTCTCAGAGCCACAATACCCTTAGAGCTCGTACTTTTAGACCTCTGTGGACCAATGAATGTCAAAGCTCAAGGTGGGTATGAATATTTCATCAGTTTTATTGATGATTATTCAAGGTATGGTCACATTTACTTAATGCATCACAAGTTTGATTCTTTTGAAAAGTTCAAAGAATATAAGGCTGAGTTGAGAACCAGTTAGGTAAAACAATTAAGACACCACGATCAGATCGAGGTGGGGAGTACATGGACTTAAGATTCCAAGACTATATGATAGAACACGAAATCAAGTCCAAACTCTCTGCACCTAATATGCCTCAGCAGAACGGTGTATCTGAAAGAAGAAACAGAAACTTGTTGGATATGGTTCACTCAATGATGAGCTTTGCCGAGTTACTTGATTCCTTTTGGGGACATGCATTAGAGACTGTTGTCTATATTTTGAATAATGTTCCCTCTAAAAGTGTTTCAGAAACACCTTATGAGCTATGGAAAGGGCGTAAAGGCATTTTACGTCACTTTAGGATTTGGGGATGCCCGACACACGTGTTGGTGCAAAATCATAAAAAATTAGAACGTCGTTCAAAACTATGCCTATTTGTAGGTTATTCAAAAGAAACAAAAGGTGGTCTATTTTATGATCCTCAAGAGAATAAGGTATTTGTATCGACAAATGCCACATTCTTAGAGGAAGACCACATAAGAAGTCATCAACCTCGTAGTAGACTGGTATTGAATGAAATTTCCAAAAACGCTACAAATAGAGCTAGATCATCTACTAAAGAAGTAGATAAAACTAGTACATCTGGTCAGTCACATCGTCCTTAAGAGTTGAGAATGCCTCGACGTAGTGGGAGGGTTGTTCATCAGCCTGACTGTTACTTGGGTTTAACAGAAACACAAGTTGTCATACCTGATGACGGCATAGAGGATCTATCGACCTATAAATAAGCGATAAAAGATATGGACTGTGATCAGTGGGTCAAAGCCATGGACCTCGAAATGGAGTCTATGTACTTCAATTCTATCTGGGAACTTGTAGATCGACCAAATGATGTAAAACCAATTGGTTGTAAGTGGATCTACAAGAGAAAACGAGACCAAGCCGGTATAGTACAAACTTTTAAGGCTTGACTTGTGGCAAAGGGTTATACCCATAGAGAGGGAGTGGACTATGAAGAAACTTTCTCTCCCATTTCCATGCTTAAGTCGATTAGAATACTCTTATCCATTTCCATGCTTAAGAGAAAATAAGACCATTAGGTTCCCCTACTAGCTCATATGGAATAAACTTAGAACAGTATGATAGAATAATTCGAATTGTTCGAATTAGGTGAAGAGAGAGAAACCGACAAGTATATATGATATAGTGATCGGGTTTTTCAGTTTAGAGATACAACTTTAATATTTAAATGTAATTTAAATATAAAAAATATGAATATGTTCATATTCAGAAGCTCGGAAATAATGGAAATGGTCAAAGATGTAAAAAGTCAAAGAGTTGACTTTTAACTTTGAAAAGTCAAACTTTGACCGACCTTATATTCAAATGTGATTTGAATTTCAAGAAAATGAATGCGGATTCATGCTCAGGAGGTCAAAATTAGTCAACACGAAAAAAATCGTAAAAAGTCTAAATGTTGACTTTCTGGTCAAAGTTTGACTTTGACCAAATGACTATTTTTGCCCTTTGACTAAAGTTAGTGGAAGAATCCAAACTTTTGTTGGATAATTCCACTAACAAAATAGTGGGCTAGGTATTGGCTTATAGTGGAGACATTAAGCCCACTAAAGTAGTGGATTTATATTTGTTGGGTTTTTGTGGATTTGGTTCATGCAATTGTTGCATGGTTTTTCTATAAAATGGGCTTTTGAATTTAAATTAAAAGAGTTTTGACAATTTACCAATTTTTGTTTTCAAAAATTGGGCTGAAAAAAAAAAACCTAACCCTACCCAAATCCTCCTTCATTTTTCATCTCCTTTCTCTCTCTCGATTTTCTTCATCCACCGGGTCCCACAAACCGGTTCTGAGTCCAGAGGATAGTAGGTCAACTCTAGTGGTGGTCTGTTCGTGTTCGGGTCGAGATTCAATGAGGAAAAGTGGATTTCGGGAGCTTTAAGGTAATTATATTTACGTTTTTTTCCTTCAATTGCACGCTAGTTTTCTTTGAATTAAAAGCAATTAGAGTGTAATTAGATCATAATTCCGTTGCGTATGTCTCGTGTTCCATCAGAATAATCTTGCGTCAGCCAAGTTTATATGGTTACCTTGTCTTATGTATATGCCCATCACACCTTTAGAGCTACTCGGAGAGAGTCTAAAGAAAGAACCTAAGACTCGGGAGAGCTAGGTTAGAATCGATGCTCGAGAGAGCAAGATTAGTTTTGCATATGCAAGAATGGGGTACTTAGGAATAAGCTCCATTTGCTATTACACAATGTATGCACCCTACGAAGAGGACAATGGCTGCGTCCAAGAAGTAGGATACGTGTGCGGTATGCGGTCTCTCGACCCTTTTGCATACACATGCATACGTCCTAGAATTAGGCTCCAGTGTGTGTAGCATGATCGCATAGCTTGCGTTGGCTGAGGTTGCCCTTACATCTCATTCATACTTCTCATTGCGTTGTCTGTTAGATAGAAGTAGGAGTAGTTGTAGCATAAAACCCCCCATCATTCTTTTATTCATCCACCGTATACACATTACCGCATACGTCTAGCTACAAGTCCCTGAGTTCGACCTCAGATCACCCGAGAGACTTGCATTCCGCGTTATACTTGGCATGAGCACAAGAAAACTTGTGAACGGGAACGCATGGTCATCGCATACATTTGTTAACGCATAGTTCACTCCAACGCATGACCACCGACGCATGAGAATCAACGCATAGCTTAAGACATGCATCGCATATTGCGTCCCACATAATTTTAGTCGTCGAGTCTTTGACGGCTAATTAATTTTTTGTCATCAATGGGTCTAGGGTAGTTCATGATGCAGCTAGTAGCCTAGAGGTGCGTTTATTGGATTTATGGATTGTGAAGGAGGGTGGAGGTGGCCTACAGTGTCATGGGAGTTGCTCAAGATCTGAGGTTTGATTCAGGCAGTGGGGCTTAGGGTGAGTGCGAAGGATTTCTGGGTGTGGGTTCCGAGTGCTAGTGGTCGGTTTTCTATTGCTAGTGCATGGGAGAGAGTACATCTTTGCCATCCTTGGGTGTCATAGGCATGTCTTCTGTAGTCTGGGGGAAAACTCCATCATTTGGAATTGGTTGATCAATTTCAAGCAATGAACTATCTTCTTGATTTTTAGTGGCTCGCGCGGTATGATTCTTTCTTGCTAACTTTTTCAACTTCAACGTTTCATCCAATTGGACTATGTAATCAATGGATTGGTGCAACTTAGCCAAACTTTCTCTAAGACTCTTCCAAAAATTATCATCATTGTTGTATGTCGTATGACAGTTTCTTCTTCGATGAGACATATCATAAGACTTCTAGTATCTCAAACTTCAAAAAATCTTATATTATTCTTATGAGAACCATGCAAGAAATTCCAATATAGCCTAGAATGTGAAAAGTCACAAAAACTTGAATTTAAAAAAAAAAATTATGGAAAGATGCAAAGACAATTGCTTTTTCTAATTTTTCCAGCAAGTATACTGGAATATGAAGGAAATAAAAGAAGATTAAAAGAAAACAAGAAAACACTTCTTTTTCTTTCTTTGTTTTTTTTTTTAACAAACTTTGTTTTGGCAAGCTTAGTGTATGAAGTAAGAAAAATAAATGAGAAGATGAAGAGATACAAGAAAAAATGGAAATGAATGAAATGACTTAAAGAAATAAAGAAGATAACATGGAAAGGAAAACAAGAAAAGATATAATCTATTTAGAGCGAAAACTCTGATACCAAATGATAAAGGGAACTATCTCAATCACATATGAGAGCTCCCCCTTTATTCTAGGTGAACCCCTGCAACGATAATAAGAATAACCCCCAATAAACAAAATAATAACAACCCCAAGAAAGCTAAACAGATTTGACTTGGAAAATTGATCTATGAGTAAGAAGAAAGGAGAATTTGTTCCTAACTTCAAGATGTCGAACTCTCCACAATCTAATTGATCAAACTAGATTGAAAGTTCTAAAACATGCATTCTAAACACAATAATACAAAAAAAAAAAAAAAAGCATAAAGCTTGGGAAAATAAACTCTAATGAAATTTCATTCAAATTCAAAGTTTTTCTTCAAATGACAAAAGTACATAAGTATTTATACTAATTGAAAAGACAACTCGAAAGGACACAACCTTTCACCAAATTGACTAGGTTCAACAAAAGCTCTTCAACTACATAATGAACCTCCATAAATGTAAATACATTGTCATAAATTGATACATCTAATATTAAATATGTGAATGAATATAAATTTCCAGATTCATTATGACTTTTGGTGTCTTTCATTATTGAAGGGTTATAACTCTTCATACTTGGAAGCTTAATTTAGAAGTAAGTCTTTTAATGCTCTAGCTCCTAATCATTGCCAATTATTTCCTTATCAAAACCAGTTACCTATCACACCCAACTCAACTAGATCTGCCTCCAACAACGTCCCATCAAACTCCTCCATCTCCCTCAAGCTAGGGCAACCTCCAAAATCCTTCGAACTACTATGAATAGCATTAAAATCCGCCAGAACAACTCCAGGAAGCTGCCATGAGGCACACACATCAATCAACTAAGACCACAAGTTCCTCCTCTCGCTTACATGATTAGAGCCATACACAACACTAATAATGCACCCTAGCAATAGGTACAAAATCCACCAAGGTTCCAGAAATGAATTGATCCCCATTGACATCTATAAAAAAATCATAGACACTCTCCTAGCACATCATCCAGATCCACTCGACTCCCCTCCCACTATAACTACACACACCCCTCCAAGCATCATCAGACCTACCCACCACCATATCAAAGTTCTCGCGACGAACACTCGTCTCAAGCAAACAACAAAAAGTAATAGAGGAGGAAGCCAGGAAGTCTGCCACCACCTTACACTTGACAGGGTCATTCAATCCCCTAACATTCTAGGAACACCAAAGCATGAATCTTGCAAGAAATCACACCGACCACCTCCCACTGGGCTTTTGCCAAACTTCCAAACATCCCCTCCATAACAGACAACGAATCAAGATTTGCCTGCACTGAAGCCAGTGCCAACGAGTCTCCCATTTATCACACAAAACATCAAACTGATTACGTTCGTCAACATGCTTTACAAATCCGATAAGTCCAGGGTACCCTTAAACTACTTTGCTCCTCAAAGGCACCGAACCCAGTGACCCACTGCCACCCATGTGCCCTACACCTCCTCTATCATGCCGACGATGACTAACCATAGTAAACTTGTCATCACTCCCCGCACCCCTATTCCCAACCACTGGATAACTTCTCTCCCACCAATACCCAAATCCTACCCCTTCCTCACACTCTCAAGTCCCCCATTCTCCCATAAACACCCCTTATTTACCGCCACAATACACAATTCCTGACCCTTTTCCACACCTTGTTTCTCACACATAGCCCTAGTATGCCCAAAGAAACCATAACAAGCACACCTACGAGGTTTCCACTCATACACTACTAGAATAATAAACTCTTGACCCCACATTCTAACAATGACTGAAGAGGGCAATAACGAATCACCATCCACCTGAACACAAAACCTCACATACGATAACCACCACCGCTCTTTTGTTGCGACATCAAAAGAGATTGGTTTACCCACGACACTAGCTAACACTACTAAACCCCTATCCGTCAACAACTCCAGGGGAACATGCTCCAGTTAATCCAAATAGGAACAGAATCAAAAACAAAAGTTTTAGGAACAATACCTGATGACCACTGTCGTAATAAGATTGGTTTGCCACCCAAGTGCCACAGACCATTCTCCAGCACCCAATTTCGTGACTCAGCCTTCTAAAATTTAAAGATAATCGACCCGTTTTGCAATAAGATAATAGTTGTCATCTCTACACATCCCCAAATTCTTTGAATAAGGCGAAAAATAACAGAATACGGGAGTTTGTGATGATGGGCAGAAATGTACACCATTATAAGCCTTTTATTTAGAATTATGAGGGTTGTTAAGTAGAATATGCGGCGATTATAATAAGAATTCATGAGAAAACGAGCTTGTGTCGATCGACATTAAGAATCTCAGCTAACCCACTTTTATGCGTTATTATGCGTTCAATTTTTTATTTTTGTAGCAAACGTAGGAATCGATCGCATGCGTGGAAGCCAGGCTATCGCGAAGACGATCGCATATCATTCGTATGGGTGTTATGGCTATCAAGCGAATGCGGTCATCGTAGGGAGATTGCAACTACAAAGTAATAACCATAATAGAAGAGCGATCGCAAGGCTGGTGGAATGCAGGCATGAATGCATACATTGGGATTATCAACATGATGATGTTGACATTTCACCAACCACGCCATGAGTGGTAGAGATTCAGAAAAGAACCATCGCGCTGCGAGTGTTAGATTCAGAGCAGGTCCATTAATGCTGTCGGCGATCAAGCTCTATAAATAAAAGCCTTAGAGCACAACCTCAAATCATCCAAGGTTCTCTGCCTGAAGGGTAGATACTTGTGATCCAGATGAAAGCGTGAGAAGATATTCCTAAGAGTTCTTCATCCCTTCAACCATTCCGATTGATGACCAGAGCCTTCATCGAAGCTAGATCTCGAGAGAGACTACTCCACTGCCCATCCATGGCACCACCAGCAGCCTTGACACATATCTGATGGAAGCAAGACATTGCTTCCATCTGGCCCTCCATTTCTTTTCTATCTCTGTATTGTATTACATTGTGGCTGAAGAGATTAATACATTTTGTGATCAATGCATTTCTCTATTTCCTTCGATTTCATCTCATCTTCTTATCATCCTTTACTTTCATCGCACTACTAAGTAAGACTGCTAGTGTTACACCCCCTCCCAAGCTTTAAACCCCAAGATCAGGAAGGGAGTGTGAAGGTAACTAATAGCATCCTAAGACAATACTCATGTTCAATATTTCTCCCCATATTTATTACAGATTTTAATAAGTTTATAGTATTCTCCCTATCCATTTATAATTAAATTTTCTATACTCTTTGTTACATGGTCTGAGTCGTGCCCTGAGAGTTTACCAAATCCTGAGATGGTGGTGGTGGGTGGTGGACTCCTCTTCGAACGCGCCGCTTTGCTACCTAGGGGGGGGGGGATATAAGAAAACATTTGGAAAACATGAGCTAATAAGCCCAGTGAGTGGTATATTTTTTTATAAACGAAACCTTGGCTTATCAAAAATAAACTTTTGGGGACAACAGCATGCAATCAACAACACATTAATACCATTTCAAATTCATTTCCTGAGCCAAGTCGCTGAATCATTTCCTGTTGATAGTCAACTACTGTCAACCCAATAACACAACAACAATTCTATGGAAACTTTCCCTATACCCCATTTTCTTGCCAATGTGCACATCGACCATTTCTTTACCGCTAGTTATGCTTAGGTAACTTGGCCATTTTTTCCCGCCGGTCGTCACCGACTGTCATTTCTCACCGACCGAAGCCGACCATATTTCCCCGCCAAGTACCCTTTTCAAGCATACTAACCATATCCCAGGTATAATTCTAGTTTCCATCACAATATAACATGCAATATCATGACAATCACAACAGAAATCATGCATCCCTACTCATGCACATTTGACATTACCCTCTATGTACAAGGTTCATATGTACATATACATACATAAATCAAAACAACACATAGTAACCACTCACTATCAGCAAATCCTCCAAATGCAGTAAATATCTTCCTGCCATTTTCATTGTTTCTAAGAAAATTCCCAATTAATATTATTTCATAAATATATTTAAAAACCCCTTAAAAAAATACTACTAGCTTACCCTACTCAAACAAAATATGAATCTGTGCAGCACCTCCGTCGAATTCCTTGTCTCCACCAATGGCAGCTTTCCTATTAAATACTCACTCTCTACTTAGGATTTTTTACTACTGAAATTGTTTGGAATGAGTTTAACCTTCATGCCGAGGCCTCCTATTTATAGCTGTTCCCAGCCTCTTTCCTCACGACAACTCACCATACAAATGGCTCTTCCTTATGCTGCCCACGCTAACTCTGGCTAGCCGAGCTTTGAGTTGTCTAATTCTGGGTTTGCCATCCCAAAATTATCTAATTTGCATGTAATATTAATCGTACACCTTCTACTTAAGTTAATAAAAAGTCTTTTGCATGAAATCTCCCTTGCCACTTCATCTGCTTAATTTCTGATTTATTTATCCAAATTACTATTGAATGCATCCAATTCTCCTCAAATGCGTCCATCTGTCCCTATCTCGCTGGTTTCGCTCTCGTGGCTCTCACTCTCTCCCACTTTCTCGCTCAAACTCTCGCTCTTTCCACTCTTTCTCTCGTGGCTCTCGCTCTCTCCAACTTTCTCGTGGCTCTCGCTCTCTCCCACTTTCTCACTCAAACTCTTGCTCTCTCCCATTCTCTCGCTCTCTCCACTCTCGCTCTTTCCAATTTCGATCTCTCCCACTTTCTCGCTCCTTCCATTCTTGCTCTCTCCCATTTTCTCACTCTCTCCAATCTCATTGATTCTGCTCTTAATGCTCTCGTTCTTCAGTGCTCTCGCTGATTTCACTCTCAGATACCCTCACGTCCGTATGCCCCTTTGCACCCACCAACATATAGATAACACTTGAATCATTTTTTATCTAAATTTTCTCGAATTTTATTTGTTCTATCCTATTTCCTTATTTAACCTCATTCCCTTCAGATTAAGAGTTAGGGTATTACAACTAGAGTATCACATACTTAATCATGCGGCATAGACATATGAAGCATGTAGAAAACCACGGAGAGGTGTGCGTTGCGTGAGTTACTCGACATCATCGCCATTTATCTATTTTCCCATGCATTTTACTACGCGTTAATAGTTGTCGTGTCTCTATCTTTCACAGTCATACTTCCACTACTAGTTAGGAGTAGGAGTAGTGCATAGCCCATAACCCTCAACATTCTTTTATTCTTCGCCGCAAACACATTATTTCATGACATTTAGCTACAAGTCTCTGAGTTCGATATTGGATCACCAGAGAAACTTGCGATCTCATATACTTGGCGAGAGTGCAAGAAAACTTGTGATAGGAATGCATGGTCATTCCATATGATATTAACACATACTTTCAATTCCAACGCATGACCACCGACACATGAGAGCATACGCATAATCTAAGACATGCATCATATATGCTTCGTAAATTTTTATCACCAGTTTGGCATCCACAAACTGACCAACCAAAGATTTCTCCCACACACACCCGCATCAATAATCTCCTCACCCTTCAACAATAACTTTGTCATTTTCAACCAAAGGGGGAATAAACTCTAAATTTCCCCTCAAATTTGATCCAAAAAGGGCCACCCGCGAAATTTCTCCTTTCACACGCAACCAAAACCAACGGAACCACACCGCTCCTTCAACTGGTCTGACTTTGGACCCAACCCCTCAGCTAAACTGATTTTGAGGATTGACTCATCCCTCTCACATAAACCCCGCTCATCCACTGAACGACCCTTACTTCCAATAAGCCCAGCCCATGAGACCTCCTCACGGCTTAACTTCTGCCCCTCGAGGCTCCCAACTTCGGCCCAACACCATGCAACCCACCCACCAAAGCCTCCATGCCCTTCGACCCTATCCCTAGCTCCTTCTGCACCAGTGCACTCCCTTCAGCCAACCTCAGCCCACTCTCAACAGGCTCGCTTACCCCAACTCCCTCAAGACCTGACCCAACACCTCTTATAACCCATTTTTCTTCCGAATTTCCAACACCCTCAGGGCTCCCAGACACACCCCACACAACCTAGACCCCAACTCCACTGGAGCTCAAACTCCCCTGCCCAACCGGTTCATCCCTCTCAACCTGACTTTCTTCTGACTCTATAATTGATGCGTGGTTAATGGATGAAATAATGGTGTAAAATACGATGGTGAAATATGTGTTGTACATGCAAGTTTTCCTAGTAAAATCCAAGTATAAATTCTACTAGGTTGCCTCGTAAGCCCAGGGTCAAACACAGGAACTATGGAAATAGTATGCGATGGTAATTTCAGATCTCTTTGCGGTGACAAATAAAACAATGCATTGGTTGGTATGTTGTTTAAGGTATAAAATTTATGCGGTAGAATTGAGAAAAGTGAATAATACGACAGATACAATGAGTATGCGGGGGAATGGGTTGAGAAGGTATTTAGCTAGCACTTCCTAAAATTTCGTTCAAGCTATGCGATCACGATACACTCATACAACAACAATTCCCTTTCCAATGTAAATGCTATAGTTCCTAATTTTAGGATGCATGCGATGTATGCGATAATGTCTATAGGACTTATTCCTAATTCTCTATTTCTTGCCTATGCGATGATGAATGATGCACACAGGTACAAGGTGAGCGCATACCATCATATCCTATCTCTAGGGTGCATGCGATGCGTTAATAGCAAACAGAGCTTATTCCTAAGCTTCTATCTCTTAATTATGCGGTTCTAATCTGACTCTCTCGAGCCTAGATTCTAATTTGACTTTTCCAAGCCTAGATTCTATCCTTAGACCACCCTTCCGAGCATCTCTAAAGGACGAATGACGCATACATAATACAAGATGATCGCCTAAAGTGAAGATCTCAGGTTATGCTAGCTAAGTGCTTCTCAACCCATTCGACAGTTTAGTTACTCATACATAATATAAAGAGGGTAAACAAATATAGAGATGAAAATTGCATTTTATTAATAAGATCAAAATATAGAATGACAATGGAAATAAAGATAGAGAGCCTGGTAGCAATTTCTTGCGTCCCAAGTCTTTTACACCGAGTCTCTCTACTCTACTCAAAGAATGTTCTTGCTTCCGCAAGAGTCGGCCCTCTCTCTATTCTCAATGCTTCTCAGCACTCTTTCGAGTTAACCAGGACGATCTTTCAGCCTAGTCTCCCTTCGCTTACCTCCGCCTTCTAAGTATATAAAATCACAGACTAAGGCTATCTAAGTATATGGTGAAGAAGAACTCTAAAGTTTGAATAGCGGAACCCCTTTAATGAAGGTGGCCTTCGGTATTTATAGAACTTCAGGGTGAAGAGCTTTTCTCTCAAATGATTGCACTGATGGGATGTCATTAATTCTTCGACTGATGCATCAATTAATTGTCACCAAAAAGTTGAGTGTACTTGCTATAGTGTGTCGTTAATGGCTTGTCAACTTAATTCAGATTTGACCGTCACCAGCTTTCTGTCCCGTCGTGATTTATTAAGCTTTCACCTTGATGCACCATCTCTATGCGGTCACTTTCTTGAGCAGATTTTTGCAAACGCATACGATCGCATAGCCTTGCGGTTGCAATCTTTTATGCGCTCGGATGCTGAATTCCTTGGATCACAACTTTGCCTTGTGCCAACGCATTTTCCTACACAAAATACATAAATTAGTTGCTTTAATGCGATGGATGCATGCGATCACAATGTTCTAAACTTAATGCTTTTGGACGCGATTTTATATATTTTTACCATCGCAATCCTTCATTATTTTATATCTTTGTGTTGTAATAACGTGCATTTCTGCCCATTATCAATGATCAACCCTTCAACTACCGTCGGATCACCAACCATCAACCCCCTTAGCCCCACTTTGGCCACACTTCTCGTACTAGACCCTTCATGTAATACCCTAACCCTAATTTGGAAGGCATGAGGAAATAGGATATTAAAAACAAGAAATATAATTAAATTATGAGAAATTTAGATGCGGGAAAACCAAGATAAATGAATTATGAAATAACGCAATGGTTTAAGTATTGTCTACGTGCTGCAAAGGGCATGCGATGATGGAAACGTTGGACCAAACAATTGTCCTACGCGTGATGCCAAGCGAGAGTGAAGAGAAAATGAGAGAGAGCGACACCAACGAGAGTAGAGGCAACGAGAGAATGGGAGAGAGCGAGATTGGTTTGAGCGAGAAAATTGGAGAGAGTGAGATTGAAGAAGAGCGAGAGTTTTGAGCGAAAAGTAGGAGAGAGCGAGAGTGGAGAGAGCGAGATCTGCCAGTGAGAAAATGGGAGAGAGCGAGAGCCACAAGAGCATAACCAGCGAGAAAGACGGAGAGAGCGAGAGCCACGAGAGTAGAGAGAGCGAGATTGAATAGACGGACGCATTTTAAATGGGCTAGACGCTTTCATTAATAATTTGGATAATTAATTTGAAAATTAAGCGGTTGATGTGGCAAAGGGAGATTTCATGCAGGAGGATTTAAGAAAGTAGTGTATGGCTAAAATTACATTCAAATTAAGGTAATTTTGGTTGGCAAACTCAGAATTAGACAACTCAAAGCTCGGTTAGCCCAAGTTAGCGCGGGTAGCTTAAGGAGAAGCCATTTGTATGGTGAGTTATCGCACAGAAAGGAGCTGAGAACAGCTATAAATACGAGGCCCCGACTGAAAGTTAAACTCATTCCAAAAAAAATTCCAGTAGTAAAAATCCTATAGAAAGATTGAGTTTTTAGTGAATAGGTTGCCGTTGGTCTGGAAGGAAGGAAATTCAAAGGAGGTGCTGCTCAAATTCCAATTTGGTCTAAGTAGGGAAGATATTTACGAGTAAATTGCATTAGAAGAATTTTCTGACGGTGAGTGGTTACTCTATGTTGTTTTGATTTATATATGTATATGTATATATGAGCCTTGTACATAGAGGGTAATGTTAAATGTGCATGAGTAGGGATGCATGATTTCTATTGTGATTGTCGTGATATTGCATGTTATATTGTGATGGAAACTAGAATTATACCTGGGATATTGTTAGTATGCTTGAAAAGGGGTACTTGGTGGGAAAATATGGTCGGCTTCGGTCGGCGGGAAATGATAATCGGTGACGACCGGCGGGAAAATATGGCCAGGTTACCTAAGCATAACTAGCGGGGAAGAAATGGTCAATGTGCACATTGGCGAGAAAATGCGGTATAGGGAAAGTTTCCATAAAATTGTTGTTGTTATGTATCAGGAAATGATTTCAGCAGCTTGGCTGAGGGAATGAATTTGAGATGATATTAATGTGTTGTTGATTGCATTCTGTTTTCCCCAAAAGTTTATTTTTGAGAAGCCAATGTTTCGTTTATAAGAAAATATACCACACACTGGGCTTATTAGCTCATGTTTTCCAAATGTTTGAAGAGGAGTCCATCACCTACCACCACTAGCTCAGAATTCGGTAAACTCTCGGGGCACGGCTCAGACTATGAATAGAGAAAATTTAATTATATGTGTAGATAGATAGGGGGAATGTTGTAAACTTATTAAAATTTGTAATAAATATGGGGGGAAATATTGAACATGAGTATTGTCTTAGGATGCTATTAGTTACCCTCACGCTCCCTTCTCGGTCTTGGGGTTTAAGGCTTGGGAGGGCGTGTGACACTTTACCCTCCTCAGAATGACCGTCAAACATTCCAAAACCCTTTACCTTCGAAGAACAAGCACCCAAACACGATTCGATCTCCAGTCTAAGCAGACGAAAGGGATGTCGAGTAACTTGAGTTCCATTATTCTCCTTCTATCTTAAAGGTGACCGCCACCATCTAACATCACACCTAAACTCACCGTCCGCAGATATAAACTCACACCATCATCTATTGCTAAAAATCAGAACGTAATCCTCACTGTTCAATGTAAACTCATCATCTACTAACGACCGTAATAGCGAACGACCGTTTACTACTGTAAACGATCACATAGTGCTATTGTATAGCAAATTCACGCATCGCTTAGCTCCCGCAGGTAGCGTTCAACATCACAATCACTTGTGCCCATTGCTAAATGATCATCTAGCTTTTCTTCACATCGTGTAACATTTGGAACTAAACGATCGCTTAACAACTGAACCTCAGCAACAAATTTAAGCAGAAGCTGAAAAAACTGGAATAGCAGCTCGGCCTTCATTGCTTGCTTTTTCAATTACATCTTAATTTCAACTATAATGACTCCAAATAAATTACAGAATTCTGCTAACACACATAAGCTCATAAAAAAAGAGCCAATTACAAATTTAATTGAGAAATTAAAGAGAATTAAGATGCCAAAACTCAGAAAACTATACCAGTGCATCAGTTTCATATATCTCATGAAAAACACCCACCTTGCCAAAATTAAACTGAATTGAATACTTAAAAGATGCTCTGATACCAATTGAAAGGGTTAAATAACATGTAGTGGAAGTATCAAGGATCTATAAGCATTCAAATTCACTAATTTTGGCAGAAACTAAAGCATGCTCTTCTAAAAATAGGGTTTTAAGATCATACCTTTGAAGAACTCTTCAAGAATCCGAATGTACAGCAGCAGTCTCCAAGAATCCGAAGAACTCTCCAAGATTCCGAAGAACTCTCCAAGATCATACCTTTAGACAGAGTTATGGGACTAAAAAACAGCTTGAATTGGTGAAGAACAATGAAGAACACACAGCAACCAGATAGGAAGAACAGTTTCTTCTTACAGAGATTTTTCTCTCAAAATTTTTGCATTAGTTCCTCTCAAATGACTCCAGTCTTCTTTATATATTGCAAATGAACATGCAAAGAAGTAAAATGCATGGCTTGCAGCACATGCTTGGAAAATTAACAAAGAGAATTTAATGGCTTTTGTGTGAGCATGAAGATGAAGATAAAGGAAAAAATGAATTCTCCATTTTGTGCAACATGCAAAATCCGATTTTCATTTTTCTTTAAAAAAAAAATGATTTCAAAACCATTTTGATTAATAAAATTGAAAATTTATTTCATAAATTAATTTAATATCAAATATTAAATCAATTTTTGCACAATTATCATCTTCGTATATTTAAATCACATTTAAATATATACTCTTGTTCCGTTTAATTTGAACGTTTCAAATTAATTTCTCAAGCTACTCTAAAGCTTATGCATTTACGAGCTAGTAGGGGGACCTCGCGGACCTACAGATCATGGGCTTCAACTATTCGAGATTAATCGGCTAAACTCATTAGTCCGATCTACCCTCATGCGTTAACTAATGGGACACTCAACTATAGCCCATAGTTTAATTCCCCTCACTATAGATATATTATGTCCACTAAATAACCATAACTAGTAAGTCGATCCTTCAAAGGTTGTTCGTAATCACAACTAGGTAAAAAAAATACCATTTTACCCCTATGAATACATCTTGTTCCTTAAGTTCCTTTTGATCCTCTAATGAACAATTCTGATTCATAATCTCTATGAATCAAATCATTTCTCTATCATGAGAAGGCGGGGCCCCGATTGTTCAAGACCTGGAATCAATACTTAAGAGTGAAGGATCTCTTAACAAAGAGCATCCAAAAAAGCATTCGAATCTTTTCGATTTCACCGTGACCAAAATACATCCTAACATAGAGTTATGCAAATAAACAATAATTAACGGCATACTTTTAATACTAAAGAATAAGAGAAAGCGTTCTCACACCAGTTGAAGACGCTCTTTAAGCTTTAGATCTCAACGCAATAGAAGACCTTTAGGCTAACAAATGCGTCGTGTGCAGCAGCACGATCAGTCACGAACAAGTGAACGCCGTGGGGACGACACCACCAAAATGGAGCTCGATAACTTGTAGAAATACAATTTATTTATATTGCCTTATTCAGATATTGTGGCCGAAAGAGAGTAAATATGCGTTGATTGTATGAAAATTAGCTCAGAAATACAATAATTATAAATTATCGCAATTACACCCATTAACATCATTAAGATGGTAGAAGAAAATATTTCTACTCTGTTTTGTAGGAAACCAAGTCATCGTTTTCGATCAAGGCTCAACGAGAAACTAAACAATGTATCTCTGTCACCTTGCACCCGTCAATCAACAATGAAGAGACGATCAACGCATTGACAGTGCAATGCGATAGTCGATCCCGAGCTGAATTTCAACCGCATGCGGTAATAAAAACAACATCACATGCGAGCATCCGATCAAAAGATGCAGCTGAGCAATGCAAAGGCGGAGGATTGCGACACGTGTACAACTAATCGTTGTGCAGATTTGATGGCCTGATTGCATAACAGAAGGAATATTTATTCCTCCATATTCAGAATTTCCATAGCAAGAAGTGGGGTCCACCAGCCAAGAGTCAAAGCTTTTCACCTATAAATACCCCTACAGAAGTTGGTGAAAAATATACTTGATACGGGAATAATTGATACGAGGGCTAATTGTTGCTGGATTATTGAGAGAGAGGCCGAGCTAAGTATTGATCGAAAGAAATCCAGGAAGAAATGAGACAAGACCGAGAGGTGAGTCTCAGTGCTATTCTGCCAGATCCCCGCCGTGAAGCTCTATACTCAGATCCCTGCTATCAGTTGAGCAAGCTTGAGAAGGAAGCTCATCCTTCCGTATGATCCATCCACATTTGCAAGCAAATTTCTGTCCAAATCGGTGCCAAGACGTTGGCGTTTATTTGTATTTGTTTCTAACTCTATTCATCATTGTATTTCATCTTCATAATCTCTTCATTCACAAATCATGTATCAAACGCTGAATAGAAATATTGAATGTCTCGATCGTTTTCATATCCCCTTCTCTGACTATTTCCGTTCCTCCGTTTATCGTTTTCTTCATAAAGTCTTCTTAATCCCTTGGTAATTAATATGAATTAAACAAGTAACTTAATGTGTTAAATAAATAAAAACGTTTAGCTAAAGCATGCTAGACGACATCTTCACCTGTGAGAGCAGAAGTGAAGATGCCATTCTAATCTGTCGAGAAAAGGTTAGAAGAATGCATTAACTAAAGCAAGAAGTACTTCTAGAGATGGAAGCAACCTTGCGTTCATTACATTTGTCCTTGTTTCACCACAGAGATGTGGGAGCACGACCGATCATCGAGAGGTGTACGCCAAAGGAAAAGTGGAATCGTATTTATGCCGTTAACGCAATTAAGGAACTTGCGATGTTTGTACTAATTATCTTTTCTCTTTTTGTTTCACACATGAGACTTGCCACCGCATACACGATCTTTGTATATTCTTCACAGTCAACCTTGACCTCAGTATCTTATATCATGAAACCTGTATCTTGTATCATCTTAGATTAGATTTACTTTATCGCAATTTACTTTAACGCAATTTATTTTATTATCGCAACTTTACTGCTTTACTTTACTTTATCACATGTTTATATTCTTGTACACAACTTTTATAAATTGAAAAATCCTTGGTCGCATGTATCACAAACATAACACAATAACCTCAAACAGTCCCTATGTTCGACCTCAGATCACCTTGAGAAACTTGTAGTGGAATTACACTTGGTTCCAACGCAAGGAAACTTGTGACAACGCATAGTATACTACTAGATTCTCATAAATAACGCATATCTAAAAGTAGTATCACATATCATCGCATCAATTTTTGCGTTGAAGTTTATGGCGTCGTTGCTGGGGAACTGGTTATGGGGACATGGACTTGTCTCATACATCATATATCGCTATGCGTATGCCTAGGATAGAAACATTCATCAATTTTATGTCAACAAGTTTATGGCGTCCTTGTCGAGGATTGGTTAACAGATTATTGTTTGAGTATGTTTGTGGTACTTTGCAGGAAATATCTCTTTGTATTGCTTGTTCAACACGAAGAGCAGTCTGACAGCTTAGGAGAGCTAGAGTGATCCAGAGATTCTAAGTGGACCAAGAGATCAAGTACATTATTCGCGCACGAGCACATCAGGGCCGAATCAAGTTGTGAAGGAGCATGGCTAATGAGAACGAGGCTCCCGCAGGGAATTAAAGGGAAAATGGGCCAGCACAAGGCTCCATATTTCTTGCTGCTGACTGCAACGTTCCAATGAGAGACTATGCGGCGTCGGATTTTTACAACTTCTCACCAGGAATTTCAAGACTTATGGTTGAGGAGAATGTAAGCTTTTAAATCAGACCAATTATGTTGCAGATGATTCAGAATATGGGTCAAATTGGAGGATTACAAGGAGAAGACCCACATGCGCATTTGTTGAATTTTGTAGACATGTGCAGTGCATTCTCCATACCTGATGTGACTCAAGAAAGACTTAGGTTATATCTTTTCCCGTACACATTGCGGGGAAAGCGATTGTGGTAATTCTGAGAACTTCTTTCAATCAGCATCCCTATCTATGTTTACTTACTTTCCTTACAATTTTCTTTTACTACTCTCTAAATCATGCTATTTATTGTTTTTTTTAGAAGTAGCATTTAATGTTTTCGAAAATTCTTTTCAATTTAATTTTTCATGTCATGTTTAATTCTCTTAGTTTGTATACATTAGTAGCGTTGTTCTTTAATTTTTGTGAATGATTGGATGAAACATTAGACTCCGCAAAGTCTTTTCGACTTGCGTTTTTTATGAATTAAAAAGGAAATTAAAAACTGGTATGTAACGCGATGATGGGCACATAGTGTGTTAACAAGAGACACCTTGCATCCATTACACCCAAATGCATTGCGTTGAGGGGTGTGTTGCACACGTATATGTCCTTTGCCCGTCCTTAGCTAAATGCACTATGTAGAGGTATCCTCCAGAAATGTGTTTAGTTAAGGGGTGTGTTGCAGGGGTGTATGCATTATTGCCCGTCCTCAGCAAAAATGTATTTGTGTTAATAGAAGCACGGTGTTAATTTTTAGTGTGCACCCATCTGAATCAAATTCAATAAGGTAACGAAATTCTTTGATTCTTTGTGTAGGCAACAATTTTGTATTGCGTTAATTTTTAATTCTTTGTATACTTTGTTAATATTCAATACAATTAAGTAAATATTCTCTCCATTTGCCTGTGCCTTTTTTTTTTTATCATCCTTTGTCAATAGTTGCAATGTTCTGAATCTTTTACTTTTGCGTTATTCATTGTGCTGCCATGATGTAATATATGTTTATACCTAGAAACAATTCCCATACTTTGTAAATTCTGACTAACACTTAGTTAATTCTTAGCTTGGTAGTACTTTACCTTTTATCTCTCAAAGTTCTACTCAAACCTTCTTTTTGAAATTTTTTATTCTAAGTGTTCGTCTAGTCTATCCAAACAACGAAATGAGGACCTTACTCATCTTAAAATTTAGGGGTGGGGAAGATCTGAGCAGATGAGATCAAGAATATGTAGTATTCCAGAAAATGTGATCGTTTTCCAAAAAAAAAAAAAAAAATCATACAAAACTCCAATGTCAGCGCAAGGGAAAACCTCAAAAAGCATTCCCAACCTGATAAGAGTATAGTTGTGGAAGGAGCCTGCTCGTAGTTGGATGTTAGCATGACACCCGTGGGAGCAAGCCAAAACGAAGGTGGGTTTCCAAGAACAACGCAATAAGAAAAAAAAGAAAAGAAAAGAAAAATAAATGCAAGAGACAACTCCTCTAATTATCATGAGTTAAAGTTGACATTGGCACACAACCGTAGTTGGATGTTCGCATGACACCCGTGGGAACAAGCCAAAACGAAGAGTATAACCATGATCAACAGTCTCTAAATAAATGACGCAAAGTTTGACCACCACATATAGATACATCGAGTTGTTTTGACAAAAAAGAGATAAACATTCTATTTTTAAAAACTAGAAAAGCATTTTTTAGCACAAATTTGTTATGTGGAAGAATAAAGTAGGGCTTTGTTAAGAATTAGCAAGGATAGGAGGAAATTGCATTGACAAGTAATGTGCCTAAGTGTAACATTCGGAGCAACCAATCGACACAAAAATATAGGACAGGAATTAAGCTTTATTGCCTTAGTAGAAGATATGCTTGAGGACAAGCATATATCTAAATTTGGGGGTGTGATAACTTGTAGAAATACAAGTTATTTATACTGCCTTATTCAGATATTGCAGCCGAAAGAGAGTACATATGCATTGATTGTATGAAAATTAGCTCAGAAATACAATAATTATAAATTATCACAATTACACCCACCAACATCATTAAGATGGTAGAAGAAGATATTTCTACTCTGTTTTGTAGGAAACCAAGTCACCGTTTGCGATCAAAGCTCAATGAGAAACTGAACAACGCATCTCTATCACCTTACACCCATCAATCAACAATGAAGAGACGATTAATGCAATGACGGTGCATTGCAATAGTCGATCCTGAGCTGAATTTCAACTGCATGTGGTAATAAAAACAACACAGCATCGAGCATCCGATCGAAAGATGCAGTTGAGCAACGCAAAGGCGGAGGATTGCGACACGTGTACAACTAACCGTTGTGCAGATTTAACGGTCTGATTGCAAACCATAAGAAATATTTATTCCTCCATCTTCGGAATTTCCATAACAAGAAGTGGGGTCCACTAGCCAAGAGTCAAAGCTTTTCACCTATAAATACCCCCATAGGAGTCATTGAAAAATATACTTGATATGGGAATAATTGATACGATGGCTAATTGCTACTGGATTATTGAAAGAGTGGCTGAGCTGAGTATTAATCGGAAGAAATTCGGGAAGAAAAAGGACAAGGCCGAGAGGTGAGTCTCAGTGCTATTCTACCAGATCCCCGCCGCGAAGCACTATACTAGATCCCTGCTACCGGTTGAGCAAGCCTGAGAGGGAAGCTCATCCCTCCATACGATCCATCAACATTGGCAAGCAAATCTTCGTCCAAATTGATGCCAAGACATTGGCGTTTATTTGTATTTGTTTCTAACTCTATTCATCACTGTATTTCATCTTCATAATCTCTGCATTCACAAATTATGTATTAGACGCTGAATAGAAATATTGAATGTCTCGATCGTTTTCATATCCCCTTCTCTGACTATTTTCGTTCCTCCGTTTATCGTTTTCTTCATAAAGTCTTCTTAATCCCTTGGTAATTAATATGAATTAAACAAGTAACTTAATATGTGTTAAAGAAATAAAAACATTTAGCTAAAGCATGCTAGACGACATCTTCACCTGTGAGAGCAGAAGTGAAGATGCCATTTTGATCTGTCAAGAAAAGGTTAGAAGAATACGTTAACTAAAGCAAGAAGTACTTCCAGAGATGGAAGCAACCTTGCGTTCATTACATTTGTCCTTGTTTCACCACAGAGATGTGGGAGCACGACCGATCATCGAGAGGTGTACGCCAAGGGAAAAGTGGAATCGTATTTATGCCGTTAACGCAATTAAGGAACTTGCGATGTTTGTACTAATTATCTTTTCTCTTTTTGTTTCACACATGAGACTTGCCACCGCATACACGATCTTTGTATATTCTTCACAGTCAGCCTTGACCTCAGTATCTTATATCATGAAACCTGTATCTTGTATCATCTTAGATTAGATTTACTTTATCGCAATTTACTTTAACGCAATTTATTTTATTATCGCAACTTTACCACTTTACTTTACTTTATCGCATGTTTATATTCTTGTACACAACAACTTTTATAAATTGAAAAACCCTTGGTCGCATGTATCACAAACATAACACAATGACCTCAAAAAGTCTTTGTATTCGACCTCGGATCACCCCGAGAAACTTGCAGTGGAATTACACTTGGCTCCAACGCAAGGAAACTTGAGACAACGCATAAAATACTACTAGATTCTCATAAATAACACATATCTAGAAGTAGTATCACATATCATCACATCAATTTTATGTCAACAAGTTTATGGCGCCGTTGACGGGGGAACTTGTTACGAGGACATGAACTTGTCTCATACATCATATATCGCTAAGAATATGCTTAGGATAGAAACATTCATCAATTTTATGTCAACAAGTGTAATTCCACCGTAAGTTTCTCGGGATGATCCAAGGTCGAATACAGGGACTTTTTGAGGTTATTGTGTTATGTTTGTGATACATGTGACCAAGGGTTTTCAATTTATAAAAGTTTTTATGTACAAGAATATAAACATGCGATAAAGTAAAGTAAAGCGTTAAAGTTGCGATAATAAAATAAATTGCGTTAAAGTAAATTGTGATAAAGTAAATCATATCTAAGATGATACAAGATACAGGTTTCATGATAGAAGATACTGAGGTCAAGGCTGACTGTAAAGAATATACAAAGATCGTGTATGTGGTGGCAAGTCTCATGTGGGAAACAAAAAGAGAAAAGATAATTAGTATAGACATCGCAAGTTCCTTAATTCCGTTAAAGGCATAAATACGGTTCTGCTTTTCCCTTGACGTACAACTCTCGATGATCGGCCGCATTCTCACATCTCTGTGGTGAAACAAGGACGAACGTAATGAACGCAAGGTTTTTTTCCATCTCTGGAAGTACTTCTTGCTTTTAGTTAACGCATTCTTCTAACCTTCTCTTGGTAGATCAGAATGGCATCTTCACTTCTGCTCTCATAGGTGAAGATGTCGTCTAGCTGGTGACGAATCGGTGATAGGTATGATTGATGATGTTCTATGCTCGAAATGATGCGATACTACTGCTAGATATATGTTAATTATGGATGTTCACGTAGTATGCCATGCGTTGTCACAAGTTTTCTTACCATGGAACCAAGTGTAATTCCACTGTAAGTTTCTCAGTGTGATCTGAGGTCGAACTCAGGGACTATTTTAGGTTATTGTGATATGTTCACGATATATGCGACCAGGTTTTCAATCTTTAAAAATGTGTTTGTACAGATATATAAATTGTGATTAAATAAAGTAAAGCAGTAAAGATGCAATAATAAAATAAAATACAATAAATCTAAGCTAGATGATACAAGATATAGGCTTCATGTTACAAGATGCTGGGGTCAAGGATGGCTGTGAAAGTTATGCAAAGACATGGAATGTGGCGGCAAGTCTTATGAACAGAATAGAAAGGGAAAGATAAATAATATAAACAGCGCAAGTTCTCAATTGCATTGAAGCTAGAAATACTGTTCCGCTCTTCTTTTGGCATACACCTTTCAGTGATCGGTCCCGCTCCCACATATTTGTGGTGAAACAGAGAATAACGTAATGAACGCAAGGTTGATTCCATGTCTGGAAGTACTACTCGCTTTAGTTAACGCATTCTTCTAACCCTCTCTCGATAGATCAGAATGGCATCTTCACTTCTGCTCTCACAGGTGAAGATGTCGTCTAGCATTCCTTAGCTAAACGCATTTTATACCTTTAACACATATTAAGTACTTGTTTGATTCATATTAACTCTAAGGGGATTGAAAAGACATCATGGAGAAAGTGAGTCACGGAGGAACGGAAATAGATAGAGAATGGTATATGAAAGCTATCGAAACATTTAATATATCTATTAAGCATTTGATACATAGTGTGTGAATGAAAAGATGAAGAGAAAGTGAAATACAACGATCAAAGAGATAGAACAAATACAAACAAGTGCCAATGACTTGGCACTGATTCAATGGAGATCTGCTTGCCGGATAAGATGGATTTGATGGTAGGGAGAGCTTCCCTCTCAGGCTTGCTCCACTGGTAGTAGAGATATATGCACAAAGCTTCCTATCGGGTATTTGACAGATTAGATCTAAGATTCACCTCTTGGCCTTATCTTGTCTTCTTCCTGGATTTCTTTACTTAAGCACTCAACTCAGCCTTTTCTCTCAATAGTTTACAAGCACTTAGCCCCGTATCAGGTAGCATAAGTTTTCTTTGAAATCTATGAGGTATTGATAGGTGTAGGTCTTTGACTCCAGCCTTGTGGTCCCCACTGATGGTTATGGTAATTACGAAGATGGAGGGATATTATTCCTTCTGTTATGAAATCAGACCGTCAATTCTGCATAACCGTTAGTTATACACGTGTCTCAATCCTTCGCTTTTGCGTTGATCAGCTGCATCTTTCAATCGAGTATTCACATGCGGTGTTTGTTTTTATTACCGCATGCGATTGAAGTTAGCTCTAGATCGACTGTCGCATTGCACCGTCATTGCGGTGATCGTCTCTTCATTGTTGATTGATAGGCGCAATGTGACAGAGATACGTTGATCAGTTTTTCATGAGTCTTGAGTGCAAACGGTGACTTGTTTTCTTGCAAAACAAAGTAAAATCTCCTTTTCTTCCATCTTTATGGCATTAGTCGGTGTAATTGCGATCATTTATAACTATTGTAATTCTAAGCTAATCTTCATACAATCGGTGCATATTTACTAACTTTTGGCCACAATATCTATATAAGGTGGCATAAATAACTTGTATTTCTACAAGTTATCACACCCCCAAATTTAGATATATGCTTGTTCTCGAGCATATCTTCTACTAAGGCAATCATTCTGTAACGAGATTTGTATGTATGATATTCAATGCTCACGATGATGCGATACTACTACTATTTATGTGTTAATTAGAGATGCTCAAGTAGTATGCCTTGCGTTGTCACAAGTTTCCTTACGATGGAACCAACTGTAATTCCACCGCAAGTTTCTCGATGTGATCCGAGGTCGAACACGGGAAAGTGGTGCAGGTTATTGCGGTATGTTCATGGTATATGCGACCAGGATTTTCAATTCTTTATAAAAGTGTGTACAGTATGTAAATTACAGTAAAATAAAGGAAAGAAGTAAGATGCGATAAAACATGAAAATACAATAAACCTAAACTAGATGTTATGAGATACAGGGTTTATGTGCAAGATACTAGGATTAAGGCTGGCTGTGAAGGTTGTGTGAAGACGTGGAATGCGACGACAAGTCTTGTGAACATATTAGAAAGAGAAAGATAAGTATTACAAACAACGCAAGCTCTTAATCGAATTGAAGGTACAAATATTGTTCCGCTCTTCTCTTGGCGTACACCTTTCAGTGATTGGTCGCGTTTCCCACATGTCTGTGGTGAAACAGAGTCTAAGGTAATGACCGCCAGGTTGCTTCCATGTCTTGAAGTACTACTTGCTTTAGTTAACGCACACTTCTGACCTTCTCTCGATAGATCAGAATGACATCTTCACTTCTGCTCTCACAGGTGAATATGCCGTCTAGCATGCTTTAGCTAAACGTATTTGATATCTTTAATACATATTAAGTTCTTGGTGATTCATATTGCTCATCAAGAGATTAAGAAAACATCATGGAGAAAGTGACTAATGGGTGAACAAAAATAGACAGAGGATGGTAAATGAAATCTATCGAAACATTTAATATTTCTACTAAGTTTTTGATACATGATGTGTGAATGTAGAGATAAAGAAACATGGAATACAGTGAAAGAGAGATAGAACAGATACAATCAGGTGCCAATGTCTTGGCACAGATTCAATGGAGATTTGCTTGCTGGATAGGATGCTTTTGATGGCAGGAAGAGCTTCCCTCTCAGGCTTGCTCCACCGGTAGCAAGGGTCTCTACACAAAGCTTCGATCGGGTATACAGCTGGTCAGATCTGAGATTTACCTCTCGGCCTTATCTCTTTCTCTTCCTAGGTTTCTTCTTTTCAACACTCAGCTCAGCCTTTTTCTCTTTAAAATCTTACAGCACTTAGCCCAGTATCAAATAGCATAAGTCTTCTCTGAAATCTATGGGGTATTGATATGTACAGGTCTTTGACTCCGGACTTGTGGTCCCCACTGATGGTTATGGTAATTCTGAAGATGGAGGGATATTATTCCTTCTGTTATGCAATCAGATCGTCAATTCTGCACAACCGTTAGTTGTACACGTGTCTCAATCCTCCACTTTTGCATTGCTCAGCTACATTTTTTAATCGTGGTTTTGCATGAGGTGTTGTTTTTATTACCGCATGCGGTTGAAAGTCAGCTCTGGATCGACTGTCGCATTGCGCCATCATTGCCGTGATCATCTCTTCATTGTTGATTGACTGACACAATGTGACAGAGACGCGTTGATCAGTTTCTCGTGAGCCTTGAGCACAAGCGATGACTTGGTTTCTTGTAAAACAGAGTAAAACTCGGCTTGTCTTCCATCTATATGGCGTTAGTGGGTGTAATTGCGATCATTTATAATTATTGTAATTCTAAACTATTCTTCATACAATCGGTGCATATTTACTAACTTTTGGCCGCAATATCTAGAGAAGGTGGCATAAATAACTTGTATTTCTACAAGTTATCACATGCGCAATTCCTATCCTTTATTTTTGTGACGATGATTGGTCGCTCCGAATGTTACACTTAGGCGCATTACTTGACATCGCAATTTCTTCCTATTCTTGCTAATTCTTAACAAAGCTCTACTTTATTCTTCTATATGACAAAATTCTGCTCAAAGATGCTTTTCTAATTTTTCAAAATAAAATGTTTTTCTCTTCTTGTCAAAACAACTCGATGTATCTATATGCAGTTGTCAAAACTTTGTGTCATCTATTCACTTAGAGACTGCTAATCATGGTTACACTCTTCATTTTGGCTTATCCCCATGGGTGTCATGCGGACATCCAACTATGGTTGTGTGCCAATTTCAACTATAACTCATGAATTTCAGAGGATTTGCCTCTTGCATTTATTTATTTTATTTATTTTTATTTCATATTGCATTGTTCTTGGAAACCTACCTTCGTTTTGGCTTGCTCCTACGGGTGTCATACGAACATCCAAATACAAGCAGACTCCTTTCACAACTAAACTCTTATCAGGTTGGGAATATTTTTAAGGATTTCCCTTGCGATGACATTGGAGCTTTGTATTAAATTTATTTTTTTTCTTTTTTTCTTTTTTTTTCTACGATCGAAAATGGACACATTTTTTTAAAATATTGCATATTCTTGATCTCATCTGCTCAGTCCTTCCCCACCCCCAAATTTAAAGATGACCAACATCTTCATTGCGTTGTTTAGATAGACTAGACAAACACTTAGAAGAAAATTTCAAAAAGAAGGTTTGAGCAGAACTTTGAAAGATAAAAGGTAAAGTACTACTGAACTAAGAATTTTCTAAGTATGGGAAATGTTTCTAAGTATAAACATATAATACATCATAGCAACACAATGAAGAACACAAAAGTAAAAGATTAAGAACATCGCAAGTATTGACAAAGGATGATAAAGAAAAAGGGCCAAGCAAGAATGGAGTGAATTTGTACTCATTGTATTGAATATTAACAAAGTATACAATTAATTACAAATTAACGCAATACAAAAATTTGTGCCTGTACAAGAATCAAAGAATTTGATTAACTCATAAAAGAATAAATTTAAAAGAATACATAATGGTCGCATAGAAAAAGTAAATAATATATAAGAGGATTTTGAGGTGGATTTTGAGGTGGTGCAGGAGACGCTTCTACAAAATTTAAGTGTTGCCGAAGATGTAGGGGCACCATTGGACCATGAAGATGTGCGATTAGAAAGTTGAAGTACTCTTGATTACACTCCGCAATCATTCTCTGGTGCATATGAACTTTATAAATGTTGCGTTGCATGTTGATCAGCGCCTCTCTTGATGTGGCCGCACTACGTTGAATATCATCAATGCGCTCCATTACTACCTCAAATCGGTGGTTGAAGAAGTGTTGTTGTTGAGAGAAGAGTTGTTGTTGTTGGGAGAAGAGGGTTCTCATTTCTGCTAACTCAGCATCCATGGAGGTGATGAAGGGTTATGCCTGCGATGTCTCGCCAACATCGTTTTGGGGTTAGGCAGAGGTGCCTTCACCCAAACCGTGTGGGTCATCAACTTGTGAAAATGGAATGGTGGGTTGTGGTGATGATGCTGATGGTGAAAGTAGGGCTGCTGGGTAAACAGATGATGAGGTTGGGACAAAGAGAAGATTGCGTAACACATGTCTCCATGAAAAGGGGAAGGTTTTGCGTTTAAAAAGAAAAAAAAAAGAAATTCAGTGGCATCGGCGCTCTCTCGCGCCGGGAAAATGACTAAGGGAAGAGGGTCCATAGATATTGGATCTTGTGTTGATGACTCCCGGACCTTTCTTTTCCCTTTGTCTTCTCTGCATCGTCTTTTTGGCCTGGGTTCTTGCGGCACATTCAAATCAATCGAGGTCTCTTTGCTGGTATCTTAGGGCAATATGTGAGCTCTTTGAGGAGCAGCCTCCAAGATTTTTTGTTGATGAGGCCGTGGACTTCTAGTATGGGCTCCTCATCAATGCCAACGCCATAGACAGGCATAGACTTGAAACGATCCACGGGAAGAAGTACTGCCCCGGATATGCCCCACCAATGCTCTGATCTGCCTTGCGATCAACTGCCCTACGTCAATAGGATGTCCGCGCGCGATCAATACTGCGGCCATGACCTGATCCCTTAATACAGTTCTACCATGTGTTGTTGGGATCAGCCCGCTTCTTGACTAGGTAAACCCCAGAGCCTTTCCCTCCAGAAGCAAGGTCTTGCCTCCAGAGTACGGATGCCTTTGAGCGAAACTAACCACTTCGTGCCCGGTTGCGTTAATATCCTCAGTGCATCTTCCATCTGTTGCTTCGTGGGACATCAATAATTTTATTCCTTGGTGCATCAGGGTTGTCTTTCATTTGATAAATTTCGTTGATGTCCCTTGCACTTAAGGATACTGATTCCTTTCTAAAGGTCACCGCATCCCTGTTTCCATGAAGATGCCCGTGATAGAAATCCCGCACCACCTGAGGCACAATGATGGATGGGTACTGGCAGAATGTGTCCCACCCATGTTCCACAATCATACGGGAAAGAAGCCCATCTCGATCAACATATCATCATTCTCCTTTTCCCTTGATAAATGTTCCTGGCCGGTATGGGTTCACTGCTCTCCACAATTGCCTTGCCTTTTTCCTTAGCCAATGCAAGGCGGGCTACTTGTCTTTGTTTATTTTCCCGCTCCTTACGATGTTCTTCTTTCTCGCGCTCTGCGAGTTCTTTTCCCTTCTTCTTGTATAAGTGTCGCTTATTGGCTTCGCGCTTTTTCCTTTTCTCTTCCTTCAATAGTCTGTCCCCTTCTTCTTTCTTCCTCATTTCTTCTTCTTCTTCTTCTCTTTCTTCTCTCGCAAATTCTTCTTCAAATTGCTCAGAGGCCAACAACAGACGTTATTCCTCCTCGCGCTTCCGTATCCCTTCAAGTCTGGCAAGCTCATTGTTGCGTGGCATTTCTTCAAACTCCAATCTTCTTCTTCTATCCCCATCTGCGATGATGAGCTTGCCCCTCTCCATCTTTTCTTGCTTCTCCTCCTCTTCTTTTCTTTTTCTCTCTTTCTCTTCCAATGTCAAAATTAATCTCTGAGGGTAAATTGTGGACCCTTGCGGCACTTTCTCCCTGCAACGCCGTATTAGGGGGGTTATCTCTACTTCTTCTCCTTCATCGGTCGCAACTATTTGCGTTAGTATGGGTTGCGTTGATTCCATTAACTGTGTCGTTTCCCCCCTATCCTCCCTTATGGAGGTTGATTCTCCATCCTTCACAGGACTTGCAGCCCTATGTTTTGCTTCCTGTTATTTTCTCAAGCGCCTCACTTCACACTGGCGTAATTTTCTTTCTTCTTTCTCCTTCTTCTTCCTCTTCTTCTTGGCCTCTTCATCATCATCATCATCCTTTTGCTCTTTGTTCTTTCTTTCCTTGTGATGATGTGAAGACTCCGCCTCTCCAACCTTCTTTCCCTTGCTCTTCTTCTTCTTCTTTTTTCTTCTCAGCCCCTTCTGGTTGCACATCCCCTATAACCTCCTCCATCGCAATGTCAGGGGTCTCCAACGCAACCTCAACTTCCTTGGCCTCCTCAAATGCAATCTATTCTTCTTCTCTTTTCTTGATCACAATCTCTTCTTCTTCTCTTCTTGGAGGTTCGTCATAGGCTTCTGCAAGGACAGTTGCCTCCTGAGTCTCTGGGACCAGAACATCATTCCTCGTTTCTTCTTCTTCAACCACCACCACTACTCCATCCTTCACTGCTCCATCCGCCACTACCATCGCCTCCTCCTCCGTAGACAGAGTTTGGTTTACAACCCCTGCCTCGGGCAGCCCACCTCCTTGCTCTAAGGTACTCAGGATGTTGCCAAACACCTTCGTATCATCGCGTGTCTTCCTTTCACTTTTAGTTGAGACGACATGTGTTGGCGTAGGCATGCTCTTAGTGCTGCCTCCTCTCTTGAACACAGAAGGCATAACAGGCAGAGGGTTTCTCCAGGTTCTCCTGGCGAGTCTGGGGACAGTGTGGGCATGGGCGGTGAGCCTGCGACTGGTAGCCAGAAATGTTGCTTCTCGCATGGCTACTTGGTTAGGGGTGGAGGGTGAAGCGGATTGGTTGGGAGTTTGGTTAGCCATGGATACGAGCTTGGAAAGGTCTGGTAAAAACTTGAGCTGCTGGGGAGAAAAACTGGTTTGGATGCAAAGGCGCTAGGGTTTCTGATTTGCAAAATGAGGTAAAGTTTCACAGTGAGGGAAGGGATTCTATTTATAGGTTGGACCGTGGTGGGCCCAATGCGATTTTTGCGGCGACAGGCCTTGAGCAGCTCAAAAGACACGTTGATCGATTTCCCTCATTTATGGAATTTCATAAAAAGAATGTCCTTTCGTCTGCCAATCATCATTACTTTGGGATACGAAACGATTGGACTTCACCCAAATTACAAAAAGAATTTTCTTTAATATTTTATTCGAATGGACGCAAGATAAAGATTGACGCATTGTGCTCACCAACGCAAATGTATTTTCGCTGAGGACAGGCAACAATGCATATATACCCGTAACACACCCCTTAACCAAATGCATTTATGGAGGATACCTCAACATAGTTCATTTAGCTAAGGACGGGCAAAGAACATATACGAGCGCAACACACCCCTCAACTTAATACAATTGAGTCAGGTGAACGCAAAGCATCTCATATTAACTTGCTATATGGAAATTATCGCCTTGCATACTCGTTGTTAATTGTTTTTTTTATTATTATTATTTTTTCATTAACGCAAGTTGTTATGATTTACAACAATAAATTTTCTCTTTATTACTCAATCATTCACCATTTAAAGTTCATCGCATTAATTACAAAAAAAAAATCAAGGAATTTAAGACGAGACAGAATTAAATGTAAAGATATAAATGAGGAAATAAATTCATAAAGTAAAAATTGAATTAAATGAAGAACTGAAGAAAAAAATTCAAAATTTAAAGAGACAGAAATTCAATAAAGCATTAAACATAGTATTGAGATATGGACCGAAAATTGCGTTGTCATGAGTGATCGCAATCCAAATCTCCGCAGGTGATCAGGATTTCCTGCTCAATGTCTTAAGGACATTGCTCCTTTCCTATAGATCCCGGGACTTTAGAATTGCTGGGCAACATTCCCGGTGCTCGACTTCTTAGCTCAGAGGCCAGCTGGCCCACTTGGATCTCCAGACTCCTTATTGAAGACGTTTGCGCTTGCATTACTACGTCGTTTTTATCCATATATTGCTTCAGCAGTGCCTCCAATGAGCTTCCCGAGGTGTTAGATGATGATGGTTGCTGGTTGTGCAGTCTTGATTGCCCTTGATTGTGGTGAAAAGGTGGATTCCCTCTACTACCCCGTTGATGGTTAACTGGCCCCCTGGGTTGGGATTGCCTCCCCAACCGAAGTTAGGATGGCTCCTTTAGCCCGAATTATAGGTGTTGCTGAAGGGGTTATTCTGGAT